>NC_068279.1:360000-370000 GCF_025860055.1 Xyrauchen texanus | reverse complement strand
CGGCAGGTCATCCCCGTCTACCTGGACGAGGGAGGGGACAAGGGGAGGGAAACATTTACATTAGATTTATGCATTTGGCAGACGCTTTTATCCAAAGTGCCTTACTCAAGGACACAATGGTGGTGGCTGTGGGGCTCGAACCAGCAACCTTCTGAGTACCAATGTATTATACAGAGCACTTATTACAGGGACAATCCCCCCGGAGCAACCTGGAGTTAAGTGTCTTACTCAAGGACACAATGGTGGTGACTGTGGGGATCGAACCAGCAACCTTCTGAGTACCAATGTATTATACAGAGCACTTATTACAGGGACAATCCCCCCGGAGCAACCTGGAGTTAAGTGCCTTACTCAAGGACACAATGGTGGTGACTGTGGGGATCAAACCAGCAACCTTCTGAGTACCAACGTATTATACAGAGCACTTATTACAGGGACAATCCCCCCGGAGCAACCTGGAGTTAAGTGCCTTACTCAAGGACACAATGGTGGTGGACTGTGGGGCTTGAACCAGCATCCTTCCAATTACCAGATTACCAGTTATGTGCTTAGACCACTACACCACCACCACTCCACAGAAACAGAAATAATAAAAATGGGGGGGGGGTACTTCCTGTAACAGTGTAGTACCCCCCAAAAAACACTGTAAAATTTAAAAGAGGGAAAAGGCCAACGCAGAGCGGCAGTGAGAGAGAGGGATGAAAAAAAAAACTCGCCAGTTCTCCGATACACCACAGCTTGTTCCTCGGCCACTCCTCCACCCTCTATCGGACGACAGCCGCACCTCTCCGGGTGGATCAGAGGCAGACCTCCAGCCCCTGGCGGACGGAACGCCCCGCCGCATTCTTGGGGAACAGAAGGGGTCTCCCTCGCCCCTGGCAGCGGTTCTCCCACTCCAGACGGCCACTTCTGTGACGGTTCACTACTGTGCCAAGTGTTCTGCATTTGGAGATAATGGCTCTCACTGGGGTTCTTTGGAGTGCCTTTGAAAACACTTTCTAACCCTTCCCAGCCTGATCATTTAGCATCGTGTGCTACTGGGTGAGACCATAGTAATCAGGTCTGGGAGTGTCTAGTCCAGCTGAACCCCATTATGAACACAGCTTTATAGATTTGGGGATTTAGGCCTGGTCCACATTAATACATTTTCGTTTGAAAGCGCATCTTTTTCTCTCCGTTTTGGCCTTCCGTCCACACTGAGACAAGCTTTTGAAAACGCACTCCAAAGTGGATAAATTTGATGATGCATTTTTAGTCATGTGATCGATCCAACCAAAACAATCAAGATGGCGGCTCGTGTTATAGTGGCACTGTTGTGCCTGATACTCAGTTGCGTTCCTTCAAAGTGGACGGGAAGTTTTCTTGGAATTGGTGTCCGGCGACGGAACACGAGGACAATTGCGTTTTTCCGCATGCGCAGAGACACGATTTAAGCGTTTTCAAACGTTAGTGTGGACGTAGAGCGCTTTGAAACGAAAACACAGTTTTCAAATGTATCCGGATTAATGTAGACGTAGCCTTAGTAACTAGGGGCAAATACTTTTTCACGCAGGCATAGTTGGTATTGGATAACTCGTTTTTAAAACTGTGTATCTCGTTTGAAGATCTAAAAATGTTTGTATGAGATATACACAATAACAGAAATCAGGATGGGGGCAAATACTTTTCCACAGCACTGTATTGCTCTTTATAAAGCTTCGACGTTTTTGTTAGTAACTTGTGTAATTTGTGGGGGGTTTAAAGTGTGGCATTTATTTGAACTACTTCAAATTATCAAGCAACTTGTATTTTGACTTGCAACATTTTCAAAGCAGCTTCCTCAGAGAGACTTTCTGTCGTTTATTCTGCCTCGGATAACTCTGGCAGAGATGGAGAGAGTAACGGACGTGCCAGGCAGAATGTTGGCAGCACCAGCGACTCATGCTCTCATGGCACAAATGTTGTTTATTAGCCAGATTAGCTGGACATCTCCACAGTGGAGCCTGAGATGAACAGAGTGATCTCATGACCATTTTTGAGCGATTCCAATGAAAAAAGCAGGTGCAGAAACATCAGCCGGAGGGATGTTTCCTCAGGATTCTGGCGCTGGACGTGAGAAATTTCAGACACGGTTGTCACAGCGCTCTCATACTAAGCTTAGAGAGCGACAGAACTTTTGTTCCAGACTTTAGTGAGCTGTCTACATAGGCAGCTTCCTTTTAAGGCAGTGTCCTAAATAAGATGAAGCCTGATTTTGAAACAGTTTTATTGGCAACTTTGTTTAATTGTCACTCACAGTTGATTAGCATTAACATGTTACTAAGATAATGCTAAAACTACATTGCACACTCAAATATTGAGTGAAATAGACTGTTTTTAATCAGATGTATTTACCAAAAAAAATTTATCTTTACTCCACCCAGCTGAAAATGGCTTTTATTCCATCTAAAGTGGTTTGCTTGTCATCTGGTTTAGCTAGTCTCCCAGCCCGATTAGCTGACATTAGCCCAATAACCCTCTAAAACCATTAAAAAGACCTTTAGGTTAGGAATTATAGACATAGAATACATACGACACAGACACCAACTCACATCTTGCTTCAGGGCAGGATCGAACCAGGAACTTTCCATTTGAAAGTATTCCATATTCCAAGATGGGGGCCACTACACAGGTGGATTTACATTTACATTTATGCATTTGACAGACGCTTTTATCCAAAGAGACTTACAGTGCAATTATTACAGGGACAATCCCCCCGGAGCAACCTGGAGTAAAGTGTCTTACTCAAGGACACAATGGTGGTGACTGTGGGGATCAAACCAGCAACCTTCTGAGTACCAGTGTATTATACAGTGCACTTATTACAGGGACAATCCTCCCGGAGCAACCTGGAGTTAAGTGTCTTACTCAAGGACACAATGGTGGTGACTGTGGGGATCAAACCAGCAACCTTCTGATTACCAATGTATTATACAGAGCACTTATTACAGGGACAATCCCCCAGAGCAACCTGGAGTTAAGTGTCTTACTCAAGGACACAATGGTGGTGGCCGTGCGGATAGAACCTGCAACCTTCTGATTACCAGTTATGTGCTTTAGCCACTACGCCGCCACCACCACTCATCACAGACCACACATCTGCACCACCAGGTTTTATAATAAGGGGTCCATTTGAATCATCAGGAGGAGAGTAATCAGATGCAAATTTAGTTTCAAGGACAAACGGTTCACAAGATATGGAGTGGAGTGGTGGTGGCTTAGTGGCTAAAGCACAGGGCTGTTAATCAGAAGGTTGCAGGTTCTAACCCCACAGGCACCACCATTGTGCCCTTGAGTAAGACACTTAACTCCAGGTTGTTCCGGGGGGATTGTCCCTGTAATAAGTGCTCTGTATAATACATTGGTAATCAGAAGGTTGCTGGTTTGATCCCCACAGTCACCACCATTGTGTCCTTGAGTAAGGCACTTAACTCCAGGTTGTTCCGGGGGGATTGTCCCTGTAATAAGTGCTCTGTATAATACATTGGTAATCAGAAGGTTGCTGGTTTGATCCCCACAGTCACCACCATTGTGTCCTTGAGTAAGACACTTAACTCCAGGTTGCTCCGGGGGGATTGTCCCTGTAATAATTGCACTGTAAGTCGCTTTGGATAAAAGCATCTGCCAAATGCATAAAAAAAAAAAAAAAAGATATGCACAAAAGAAAATATTATATTTGACATGGTGGTGGCACTAGAGAGTTTGTACTAGAGATGCCAAATTTGGTGTGGTGTATATTCATGGCCCCCCCTTTCAGTGTGCCAAATTTCATCATTTTCCTATGTACGGTTCATAGGGCGGCCATAGACTCCCATTCAGAAGAAGAAGAAGAAGATAGGGGCTACAGCACCTTCATGGCTTGGCCTCTAATAAAAGAATAGATAACAGACCTGTGTGTTGATGTGTTTCTTCCTTATTTAGCAGCATATATCCAGCAAACACAACATCTTGTCTTGTGTTATATTACCCTGGAATTAGATTTGCAATGTGCAAATGGGAACGCCATGAAATGATTTACCTCCGTGTTCCAAAACTGTTTAAAAGGTCCATGGACATCTGTGTCTATATCTATGTTTGCATCTATGAGGTTTAAACATTCCTTGGTAGACAGCTCACTTGGTTTTGGAACAGATAATGTTGCATCACATGATCCCACTGATGAACACCCAACCAGACAGCCTTAACAAGTTAATCCCAGTTAATAACCTGTCTCAAACAAAGTGCACACAGTGCCTCTTTCATTGTTTACTTTTGTGCTTGTTTGTCTATTTTGGGAAGTGCATTGTTCTTGGTAATAACGTTCGGCTCAAGGACACAATAAATAACTGCTCTGGATATGACGTTGTTTAGTGTACATCTTAACGACTTAAACGCTCAGTTAAAATTGCTCTGCTCAAGAACAGACTAGATTGAGGGGTTGTTTTTGTTGTCTGAAGGTTGCAATGTTTCATTTATGGTACATACATTATTTTGCACTTTGACTTGTAGATTCTACATCATATCTGAGTTTCCATTCAGCGCTGACACTCACCAAACTGTTGTGACTGGCCCAAAGAGTGCAAAGTGCACCAAAAGAGCTCTGCTAAAATGTGAGTCCAGTGTGATTAATAAAGTGCAGTGCTGATACATGTATCGTGAGAGATCAAGTGTTCAACAGTCTGACTGCTTGGGGGAAGAAGCTGTCATGTAGTCGGCTGGTGCGGGTCCTGATGCTGCGATACCGCCTGCCTGATGGTAGCAGTGAGAACAGACCATGACTCGGGTGTCTGGAGTCTCTGATGATCCTCCAAGCTTTTTTCACACACCGCCTGGTGTATATGTCCTGGAGGGAGGGAAGCTCACCTCCGATGATGTTTCTGGCAGTTCGCACAACCCTTTGCAGGTCTTTGCAGTTGTGGGCGGTGCTATTGCCGTACCAGGCGGTGATGCAGCCAGTCAGGATGCTCTCTACAGTGCTGGTGTAGAACCGTGTGAGGATGTGCTGGTTCATTCCAAACATCCTCAGCTGTTTCAGGAAGAAGAGGCGCTGGTGAGCCTTCTTCACAACGGCCTCAGTGTGGACGGACCATGTGAGTTCTTCAGTGATGTGGACACCGAGGAACTTGAAACTGCTGACTCTCTCTACCGGTGCTCCATTAATGGTGATGGGGCTGTGTTCTCCGTCTTTCCTCCTGAAGTCCACCACAAGCTCCTTGGTTTTACTGACGTTGAGGGAGAGGTTGTGCTCCTGACACCAGCGTGTCAGAGTGTGCACCTCCTCTCTGTAGGCTGTTTCATCATTGTCAGTGATTAGACCTACCACCGTCGTATCATCAGCAAACTCAATGATGGCATTGGAGCTATGTGTTGCCACACAGTCATGTGTGTATAGGGTATACAGGAGTGGGCTGAGAACACAGCCCTGTGGGGCTCCAATGTTGAGGGTCAGTGAGGAGGAGGTGTTGCTGCCCATTCTAACCACCTGACATCTGCCTGACAGGAAGTCCAGGATCCAGCTGCACAGCAAGCTGTTTAAGCCCAGAGCCCAGAGTTTCTTATCAAGCTTGGAGGGCACTATGGTGTTGAATGCTGAGCTGTAGTCTACAAACAGCATTCTCACATATGTCCCTTTGTAATCTCTGAGTACTCTCTCAAAGCATTTGCTCATGATGGGGGTCAGACAGGGCTGGACTGGTAATCTGGGCATTTTCCCGGCGTGCTGACGCACTTTTGGGCCGATCAGGGGCAGACTGGCCATCGAGAGAACCGAGCGGCCCGTGGGTCGTCCTCGAAACATGCGGAGAAAGGAATGGGCAGCGACAAGCACAAATTAGCTGCCATGTTATGCAGAATGGACCAGAAAAGGGCAGTGAACAACCCCACCACTCACCCCGCTCAACAAGTTTTGGGCCAATTGTCATGTAAAATCCCGGGCCGATTTCTCTTCCCAGTCCAGCCATGGGGTCAGAGCATCAGGACGCCAGTCATTTAAACAAGTGATTTTGGCTTGCTTCGGTACAGGCACAATAGTGGACATTTTAAAGCATGTGGGGACTACAGACAGGGAGAGGGAAAGGTTGAACAGGTCCGTAAAAACACCAGCCAGTTGGTTTGCGCACGCTCTGATGACGTGGCCCGGAATGCCGTCTGGACCCGCGGCTTTACTGATGTCGGAAGGATCGGGTTACATCCACAACAGAGACAGAGAGTTGTGTAGCTAGAGCCATGTGCATAGTGTAGTAGTGTAGTACTTGTGTAGTGTATATTTGTGGCCACCTAGCAACATGCTTCAAACCAGTCAAAAGACCTTAG
This sequence comes from Xyrauchen texanus, assembly GCF_025860055.1. NCBI lineage: Eukaryota > Metazoa > Chordata > Actinopteri > Cypriniformes > Catostomidae > Xyrauchen > Xyrauchen texanus. The sequence continues at coordinate 363,691 of NC_068279.1, read as the reverse complement.
CAACTGCACCTTGCGAAGATCTTTTACTGCTTGAAGCAACTTTAAGTACAGCCAAATATAGTTTCCACGCCTGGTTTAAAACAGTCATTTCTGCTGAAAGATCTTCTCATGACACATAGCTGTTATCAAGAGAGGTCTTCGCAAACACGGTTCCTCACATTCCTGGTGGGACGGCAGAAAACATATGTCACTTTCATAAAGCGTCCCAGTCTGGGCTCATCCAGCAACGCTTGTCTTGGAATGAAAAGAGCTACAAATATTTACCCAAAGCTCCTCATAGTCTCCCACACAATCCAAACATCCCCTGCGTCTCGGGTTCGAAGTTCTGCATCAATCCATCAAAGGCAAAAAACGCAGAATCCAGCTCAAGGGCTTTAATCCACAGAATGGAATGAAAGGAGTGAGTGTTTAAGCGTGTCTTTTGTGGAAACGTGAGTCAGAGCGGATAGACCCATGCCTCAACATGCTGAACATTTCTCAGAGATGCCCCTCTTTTCAATGAAACACCCCCCTATTGGCCCACATCTAATCTTGTTTGCTTTTAATGAAAATGTAGACTGTGTGTGTTCTAAGGTCTCAGGTTTTAGCTGGTCTGTGTTGACGGCCATTCAAAAGTATGTATTATTATGATTAAAAATATGTATAACGATTGCATTTGGATGTGACGTGAATTGTGTTCCATACAAAAGTCTTCAATTCATGTTTTGTTACAAAGGAAGGGAGACACATATTGTTTAGTCATTTCATTAACTTTACCGGTGCTGTACAGACCTATTAAAACCCAAACCTCTCTGACTTTTGGCTTGTAGCAGGTAAAGACCCTCTTCATTAGCAGACAGATGGTGGAATCGGGCCGCCGGGAGGGAAGTAAGGAGAGACCAGGGCAGTCATTTTCTGCATATCGCGGTGCCGTTTTGTGGTCCGTTCTGCATAATGTAGCGGCACATTTTAGCTTATCGCGGCCCATTCTACACGTTTCACGGCCTACCCACTGGCTCACTCGTTTCTCCTGATGGCCAGTCCGCCCCTGATCAGCCCCAAAGTGTGTCGGCCCACTGGGAAAATGCCTGGTATGCCAGATTACCAGTCCAGCCCTGCACTTGTGTCAACAAGTGAACATGATCAAACCACACTGGCAATACATTAAGACAAGGGCCAACTTTATTACAAAGGCCGATTTTTACCAAAATGTTTAAAAGAGTTATTAGCACAAAGGTGTTTTTCATAAAAGTCAGGCCAGGGCATGTTGTCACAGGTGTTTTATAATTTTCAAAATTTAATATAAATGCATTAATTGCAAAATGTGATGTCCAAAACAATGTTTTGATACTTTTTAAAATGTTTCATCCCCTTGTCTGCCATTTGGAATGGCCAATTCCCTCTACTTAGTAGGTCCTCGTGATGGCGCGGTTACTCGCTTCAATCCGGGTGGTGGACGACCAGTCTCAGTTGCCTCCGCTTCTGAGACCGTCAATCCGCGCATCTGATCACGTGACTCGTTGTGCATGACACCGCGGAGACTCACAGCATGTGGAGACTCATGCTACTCTCCACGATCCACACACAACTCACCACACGCCCCATTGAGAGAACCACTAATCACCACCACGAGGAGGTTACCCCATGTGACTCTACCTTCCCTAGCAACCGGGCCAATTTGGTTACCCCATGTGACTCTACCCTCCCTAGCAACCAGCCAATTTGGTTACCCCATGTGTCTCTACCCTCCCTAGCAACCAAGCCAATTTGGTTACCCCATGTGACCCTACCCTCCCTAGCAACCGAGCCAATTTGGTTACCCCATGTGACACTACCCTCCCTAGCAGCCAGCCAATTTGGTTACCCCATGTGACTCTACCCTCCCTAGCAACCGGGACAATTTGGTTACCCCATGTGACTCTACCCTCCCTAGCAACCGGCCAATTTGGTTACCCCATGTGTCTCTACCCTCCCTAGCAACCAAGCCAATTTGGTTACCCCATGTGACCCTACCCTCCCTAGCAACCGAGCCAATTTGGTTACCCCATGTGACACTACCCTCCCTAGCAACCAGCCAATTTGGTTACCCCATGTGACTCTACCCTCCCTAGCAACTGAGCCAATTTGGTTACCCCATGTGACTCTACCCTCCTAGCAACCGCCAATTTGGTTACCCCATGTGACTCTACCCTCCCTAGCAACTGAGCCAATTTGGTTACCCCATGTGACTCTACCCTCCCTAGCAACCGGCCAATTTGGTTACCCCATGTGTCTCTACCCTCCCTAGCAACCAAGCCAATTTGGTTACCCCATGTGACCCTACCCTCCCTAGCAACCGAGCCAATTTGGTTACCCCATGTGACACTACCCTCCCTAGCAACCAGCCAATTTGGTTACCCCATGTGACTCTACCCTCCCTAGCAACTGAGCCAATTTGGTTACCCCATGTGACTCTACCCTCCCTAGCAACCAGCCAATTTGGTTACCCCATGTGACTCTACCCTCCCTAGCAACCGGCCAATTTGGTTACCCCATGTGACTCTACCCTCCCTAGCAACTGAGCCAATTTGGTTACCCCATGTGACTCTACCTCCCTAGCAACCGGCCAATTTGGTTACCCCATGTGACTCTACCCTCCCTAGCAACCAGCCAATTTGGTTACCCCATGTGACTCTACCCTCCCTAGCAACTGAGCCAATTTGGTTACCCCATGTGACTCTACCCTCCCTAGCAACCAGCCAATTTGGTTACCCCATGTGACTCTACCCTCCCTAGCAACCGGCCAATTTGGTTACCCCATGTGACTCTACCCTCCCTAGCAACTGAGCCAATTTGGTTACCCCATGTGACTCTACCCTCCCTAGCAACCGGCCAATGTGGTTACCCCATGTGTCTCTACCCTCCCTAGCAACCAAGCCAATTTGGTTACCCCATGTGACCCTACCCTCCCTAGCAACTGAGCCAATTTGGTTACCCCATGTGACTCTACCCTCCCTAGCAACTGAGCCAATTTGGTTACCCCATGTGACTCTACCCTCCCTAGCATCCAGCCAATTTGGTTACCCCATGTGACTCTACCCTCCCTAGCAACTGAGCCAATTTGGTTACCCCATGTGACTCTACCCTCCCTAGCAACCAGCCAATTTGGTTACCCCATGTGACTCTACCCTCCCTAGCAACCGGCCAATTTGGTTACCCCATGTGACTCTACCCTCCCTAGCAACTGAGCCAATTTGGTTACCCCATGTGACTCTACCCTCCCTAGCAACCGGCCAATGTGGTTACCCCATGTGTCTCTACCCTCCCTAGCAACCAAGCCAATTTGGTTACCCCATGTGACCCTACCCTCCCTAGCAACTGAGCCAATTTGGTTACCCCATGTGACTCTACCCTCCCTAGCAACTGAGCCAATTTGGTTACCCCATGTGACTCTACCCTCCCTAGCATCCAGCCAATTTGGTTACCCCATGTGACTCTACCCTCCCTAGCAACCGGCCAATTTGGTTACCCCATGTGACTCTACCCTCCCTAGCAACTGAGCCAATTTGGTTACCCCATGTGACTCTACCTCCCTAGCAACCGGCCAATTTGGTTACCCCATGTGACTACCCTCCCTAGCAACCAGCCAATTTGGTTACTCCATGTGACTCTACCCTCCCTAGCAACTGAGCCAATTTGGTTACCCCATGTGACTCTACCCTCCCTAGCAACC
>NC_068279.1:350000-357500 GCF_025860055.1 Xyrauchen texanus | reverse complement strand
ATTAGAGCCCAGCAGTGACCGCCCACTTTTTCAGTGTCGTTGATTTTGACTATTTTCTCCATATGGAGATTCCAACGAGTTCTTATTATAAAGAGTTTTAAGCTTAGAACAAAATCAACCCGAGATGAATTTATTTTAAGCCGTTAGTGAGCAGTTTAAAAGTAGTTCTTTTACATTTTTTTTAAAATTTATATTTATATCATTAAACATTTGCTTAATGATTAATTAGTCAGCACTGCAGGTGCTGAGAGAGTGACATTAAATTTGTTTCTTCAGACTGTCTTAACCAGTCTCTCTCTCTCTCTCTCTCTCTCTCTCTCTCTCTCGCTCTCTCTCGCTCTCGCACTCTGTTTTATTCCTCTTTTGGAAAGTCACTGAAAGTTGCTGTTGGAGCACATGATCACATAACCTAACCTACCAATTAAACCGGGAATCATTTAATTTTTATTTTAAAATCCCCCTTTAAGAGCAATACAGGTCTATAGTATTGCTCATTAGACGTGTGTGTTGCTCTGGTGAGTTCAGAAGGCTGCTTTTGTTTTGCTTTTGTCATTCAGGAATGTGAAAAGTTTGCAGCTCATTTTTCACATGTCAGATGGACGGCCGTGTCACCTCGCTCGTGTGTTTGAGTTCAGAGGAATGCCTTTCTAAATATAACTCTCGAGTGAATTACTGCGATTTAATCACTGTTAAATTACAGCTATTAAAATACCTCACAAACTCTTCCACTCACCCTTTCTCTCTCTCTGTCCTCACAACCTCACAATTCTTCCAACGCTCTGAATGCTCTGGGCACTTTTCAGACACACACACATGTTGAGCGTGTTTTAGGCATGCAGTGAGAATGCACGGTTGCCTGCCGGCTCTAGTGTTGCCATAGCACCCTGCAGCACCGCGTTTCATTTTTACTGTCGTATTTTTACTGTTTGAAGATCAGCCACTGTTTAATTGGCAGTAAAAAACACTTCTGCAGATCAGGCCCGGGCCTGCGCTCGTAACGCAGTGGGAGGCGAAACGAGTCAGAGAACACGGATCGCTGGAGGGTCGGACAGGGGTAAACCGGAGGCAGGATGTTTTGTTTTGGGTTAAAAGTTCAGGATTCAGGACTGAGATGTTGTGGGGAAGAGTTTTCAACTGGAACTTGCTGCCAGTGTTAGGACAGTTGCCAGGACATTAAGCGGTTGCTAAGGTGTTCTGTGTGGTTTTTAGCACGTTGCTATGCGGTTACTATGGTGTTCGTTAGGGCATTGCCAGGTGGTCGTTAGGGTGTATTGGAGGGGTTGTTTAGGTTGGGTTAGGTTGGCGGAATTACTGTAATTACAAGATGACAACTCAGAGCTTTTCACCTCCTCGCGTTCAGAAACGCTCAGTTTCCATGGCAACGCTCATAATGGCAAAACTGATCCATATGTATCAACAACATGACACAATTTCATTTGTCCAGATCTGTTCAATTCAGGACAGTCAATTCATTACATTTTTTAATCAAACGAATTACATGATATACCGATTAATTAATGGAATTAATCGCAATTAATCAAATAATAATATCATATATAATGATTCATTGATTTTAAATATAATACATATTTTAAATCTAATAATTCAGATAATTAAAATGCATTACATTTATTGTGGCAGAGGAGTAAAGCATTGATAAGACTCGTCAATGTACACATGCGTCAGACGGACGCTTTTGGAGCGTCTCATTTTGTTTGTCACATCGTAAACATCGTTTTTAGGGCGCTGTGTCAATTTAAACGTCTTGTGTTGTCGGTGTCACGTTGTTTGTTCGCTGTACAGCTTGAGTTGCGTTTAAGCCAAGTGTACACTACACGACTTACAGTCGGCGTGCAGCGACTCACGGTCTTGTTTTTGGTCATGCTGGTGCACACAATACAGGACTGTAGTGTCTCAACCACATGACCGTTCGTCCCTGACTGACTCACGTGTACACTAGTATTATGATACGTTTCGGGTGATCCATCACAAGCGTACAATTGAAACTCTAACCTTAATTATTCCCAATTATGACATTTAGAGCAGAATTCAGAGTTATTTTAGTGCAGTTCCTGTAACTGAGCTTCTAGTGTGCATGCTGCTCGTATCTGTGTCCCTGTTGTGCACGTTCATGCAATCGCTATTTTAAATTATCATACGCTTATTTCCCTTTAAATCCGCACGTAACTGGCGAAACACCGGCCGTTATAGCTGCCTTTAGCGTCTCCTGTTTCAAACGGATCACTCAGAATGCATCTTAAAATGAAGATAATGAAATTAATTCATAAACTCGTGCAGTTTGAAAACATCTGTAAATAATAAAGACACCGGATAGGGAGAAGTGGGTAAAATTAGTGTATTTGTCTTCTGATTCCTGATATCTTGCTCTTCTCTTGCGCTGTCTCTATGTTTCAATGGTTTTGGCTCATAACTGTCTTTCGCTCGTCGGGACAGTGCGCACACCTTACGACAACACGTCTAGATATCAAACCGCATTGAACACAAGTCCTAGCATCATGGCAGCAAATCATCGTGTTGAGGGAATTTAGGCCATTTCTTGTAGACAAACAACATTTCACCGATTCATTTTTGTACATTTTGCCAACAAACTTTGAAGCAGTTCATCTATGAATTAATGAATCATTTGGGATCCAACTGTTTCTAACAGCAACAACAGAAATGCACGTGGTTTAGAGTGAACGTTGATTTGAAGTAAACATATGTGCACAGTTGTTTACTTCTGCAGCAGTTTGTTTACCCTCAAATAACAGTGTGTGTTGAAGTTGTAAAAACTCTGATCAAAGTGAGATTAGATGCTGGAGAGCTTCGTGTTTGGATTACACCATCAGGTGTGTATATGCACACACACACACACACACACACACACACACGCACACACACACAGACACACACACACACACTCACACACAGACACTCACACACACACACACACACACACACTCACACACACTCACACACACACACACACGTACAGACACTCACACACACTCACACACGTACAGACACTCACACACACTCACACACACACACACACGGATCGAGTAGGAATGATATCATTGGGTTTTTCACAAAGTTCGATGTGCTCATAACCACATTAAACAAGCAGCTTATGAAAGCAGAATTCCTGGGCTCCATTCCGGCGGCTCCATGGCGGTCTTCTCATTCCCGCTGTCTCCAGTAAAGAGGAAAACTCACTTTTAAAGCGGGAATTCCTTAATCGATTGCAAAAGGCAAACGAGAAGTTCAGAGAGAGAAATCAAGAGCGTTTAGGCAACAGTGGAAAATGTCAACTTTTACTCACCCTCATGTCGTTCCTAACCCGTATGACTGACTTTCTTCCGTGGAGCACAAAAGCAGATGTTTAGCTAAATGTTCATGCTACATTTTTCTATACAATGAAATAATTCAGTGATTCGGGGCTGTCGAGCTCCAAAATATCACTGCATGATATATGACCTTTTTTATATCAGTAAAAACAATTTTTTTTTATCCCCTTTTCTCCCAATTTGGAACGCCCAATTCTCACTACTTAGTACGTCCTCATGGTGGCACGGTTACTCGCCTCAGTCCGGGTGGTGGAGGACGAGTCTCAGTTGCCTCCGCTTCTGAGACCGTCAATCCACACATCTTATCACGTGACTCGTTGTGCATGACATCGCGGAGACTTGCGTTGCCCCAATCAGTGGGAGAGAGAAACACACGGAGCTGTGTGTGTGTGTGTGTGTGAGTGTGTGTGTCGACGTGTGTTTTGTTTATTAAAAGTATTTTTGGTTCCAGCTTCCTCCTTTCCAATGAACAAGAGGCTTGTCTGCCACAGTCTCCTTTAGTGTTCCTCTGCCTTATGGCTCTGGAATGACGTGAGGGTGAATAAATGATGTCAGAATTGTAATTTTTTGCTTATCTAACCTTTTTACAAACTCCTTGAGGCATAACATAATCCTTGCCTGTGTTGGGAATGGTTACTATCCTGAAATAAATAAATAAAATACTGATTTATTTAGACCCCGTGTCTTTCCTGAAGCACACTCGCTGAAAATCTCTCTTTCCATCTTCCTCTGTTGTTTTTGCTCCAGCAGAGACGTGTCGCAGCACATGCAGATGTTGTAAACTCCTTCGGAGGAGATTAAGTCGCAGCTTCCCCTCTTCCCCTCTGGTCTCTCTCAAGCCTGGGCAGAAATTCCCAGTCGCAAAGATTAAAGTGGGCAAAACCTGAGGACGTAAAATTCTCCGGAAAGATAAATTAGCTGTGGGAAATGCCCATCATTCATAAATTCCCTTGCTTCGTTTATTAAATATTTTGGCTCATTTAATGATTCTAGGGTTGGGCAGTATGACTAAAACTGTAATCAGGATTTGAGTAACTTTACTGATAACTGTACTCTATATATCACAATATAGATCCTTTGGGAATAACAGTTTGCATATTATATACCCAGTGTTATATATATATATATGTACAGTAAATGCTTTACTAATGAAAGCCACTTTATTGTAAACATTTCATCTCATTTCTCTCTTTTCTCTCTTGTTTTTGGAATTTGATTGTCGCAAACTGAAAGATAAGATTAGATAACAGTGTGTGTGTGCCATCAGTGCAGTAATACTCGGGTGGATAGTATTCACAGGTCTTCAGGAATAACAGGATTCAGATCAGAACAGGAATGTTTTGATGTGGCGGATGAAAGTGCAGTTGGCTAATTAAATGGTTGCTTCAAGGGCAGAGCCCGGCGGTGACACTGCTGATTTATCACTCACGCTTGATGTCTCAGTTTACCCTGTCAGAGACACTCACATGTAAACGCTTACGACTGCACAAATGTGTGTTACAGTGGGGCACTTCCAATGGAAGTCAATGGGGACAATCTTTGGAAGGTTTAAAGGCAGAAATGTGACGCTTATAATTTTATAAAAGCACTTACATTTGGTGTCTGAGTATCTCAGCGAGTATTGGTGCTGACTATCACCCCTGGAGTCGCGAGTTTGAATCTAGGATGTGCTGAGTGATTCCAGTCAGGGCTCCTTAGCAACCAAATTGGCCCGGTTGCTAGGGAGGGTAGAGTCACATGGGGTAACCAAATTGGGCCGGTTGCTAGGGAGGGTAGAGTCACATGGGGTAACCAAATTGGGCCGGTTGCTAGGGAGGGTAGAGTCACATGGGGTAACCAAATTGGGCCGGTTGCTAGGGAGGGTAGAGTCACATGGGGTAAACAAATTGGTCCGGTTGCTAGGGAGGGTAGATTCACATGGGGTAACCAATTTGGTCCGGTTGCTAGGGAGGGTAGAGTCACTTGGGGTAACCAATTTGGTCCGGTTGCTAGGGAGGGTAGAGTCACATGGGGTAACCAAATTGGCTCAGTTGCTAGGGAGGGTAGAGTCACATGGGGTAACCAATTTGGCTTGGTTGCTAGGGAGGGTAGAGTCGCATGGGGTAACCAAATTGGTCCGGTTGCTAGGGAGGGTATAGTCACATGGGGTAACCAAATTGGTCCGGTTGCTAGGGAGAGTAGAGTCACATGGGGTAACCAAATTGGCTCGGTTGCTAGGGAGGGTAGAGTCACATGGGGTAACCAATTTGGCTTGGTTGCTAGGGAGGGTAGTCACATGGGGTAACCTCCTCGTGGTGGTGATTAGTGGTTCTCTCAATGGGCGTGTGGTGAGTTGTGTGTGGATCGTGGAGAGTAGCATGAGCCTCCACATGCTGTGAGTCTCCGCGGTGTCATGCACAACGAGTCACGTGATAAGATGTGCGGATTGACGGTCTCAGACGCGGAGGCAACTGAGACTCGTCCTCCACCACCCGGATTGAGGCGAGTAGCCGCACCACCACAAGGACCTACTAAGTAGCGGGAATTGGTTATAACGTTCCACAGATGTGGTCAGTAAGTGATTTTAAGTGATATTACACACATCTTGTGTCTATTCCTTTTTGGCAATCAACATTATGCCACAAATGCTGTCAGTTGAGCTTAACTTGTATTAAACCCATAATATTCCTTTAGCCCAAAAAGATTTTACCCAGTGTACCCATAAGTACCCCCACGGCACCATCAATAAAGCTCAAGTAACCCCTTTAGCCACACATTTACATTTATTCATTTAGCAGACGCTTTTATCCAAAGCGAATTACAAAAGAGGAAAACATAAGCGAATCATCTTAAGGAGACAGTAACGTTAGTTTAGCCATTTTTTGAAGAGTGAGTCAGAGAGTGAGTCTGCTTCATGGATGGAGTTGGGAAGGTCATTCAACCAACGTGGTATGATGAAGCTGAAAGTCCGGGAAAGTGTTTTGGTGCCTCTTTGTGTTGGTACAACAAGGCGACGTTCCTTAGCCGACCGCAGGCTTCTGGCGGGAGTGTAGATCTGCAGAAATGATTTTAGGTATGTTGGAGCAGACCCAGTGACTGTTCTGTATGCAGCATCAGAGCCTTGAATTTAATACGTGCATCAACCGGCAGCCAGTGGAGAGAGATGAGGAGGGGTGTAACATGTGCTCTCTTATGTTCATTAAAGACCAGACGTGCTGCTGCATTCTGGATCATTTGCAGAGGTCTTGTGGCAGGGAGTTCTGCAATGAGAGCGTTACAGTAGTCCAGTCTAGAGATGACATGTGACTGAACGAGCAGTTGTGTGGCATGTTCAGAGAGGAAGGGTCTTATCTTCCTGATGTTGTAGGGTGTAAATCTACATGATCTTGCGGTCTTTGAGATGTTGCCTGTGAAATTTAGCTTGATATCGATGGTCACCCCTAGATTCCTGACAGTTTTAGAAGGCAATACTGTATTTGGACCCAGCTGCACGGTGATGTTGTGTTCAACAGCAGGGTTGGCTGGAAAGATGAGGAGTTCGGTCTTGGCTAGGTTGAGTTGCAGGTGGTGTTCCTTCATCCAGGCCGAGATGTCTGCCAGGCAGGCAGAGATTTGAGCCGTCACTGCGGTGTCGTTGGGCTGGAAAGACATGGTATGAGAAACCATGTGCCTGGATGATGGGTCCCAGTGATGTTGTGTATATAGAGAAGAGAAGTAGCCCAAGCACTGAGCCCTGCGGTACCCCAGTAAGTAACTGATGTGACATGGACATCTCACCTCTCCAGGCTACCTTGAAGGACCTACCTGAGAGATAAAGAGTTGAACCAGTCAAGCACAGTTCCTCTGATGCCCACAGTAGAGAGGGTGGGCAGGAGGATCTGATGGTTGACTGTGTCAAAGGCAGCAGAAAGGTCCAGCAGAATCAGAATCGGATGATCTGGATTCAGTTTTCGCCTGTCTCAGCGACTCAGTGACAGACAGCAGGGCAGCCTCGGTGGAGTGTCCACTTTTGAAGCCTGACTGATTGTCATCCAGCAGCTTCTTCTGTGAGAGATCTGATTGAAAACTGCCCTTTCAAGTGTTTTTGCCATGAATGGTATGAGAGAGACTGGTCTGTAGTTTCTATCTGTGTGGGATTAAGTGCAGTGTCACACAAAACCAAACATGTGAAGCA
>NC_068279.1:325000-345000 GCF_025860055.1 Xyrauchen texanus | reverse complement strand
CTATGATGTTGGCATCCTCTTGACTGTAGCTATGGCTGTGGTGGCCATCATCATAATCTTTGCTCTACGCTTCCGATGCCGGTCCACCAGAACCTGGGTAAGAAAAACATACTCATTGTACCAAAGCAGTCTTACCGTACTTTAGTCTTGGTTTGATGATGATGTATAATATTTGGCATCATGCCAAGGATCTCAGATTCATGCTTTCTTGACTCACAGGACTCGGTGCACCAGCAGACCATGTGTGCCATCAGCAGGCTGGAGACACGGACATACAGCTCTCAGGGATGCTCTGGGTCTCAGCGTTCTCGCATGGCGCTGGGGTCAAACAGCAGCTCCAACTCAAGCCCAATCTGTGCCATCTGCCTCGAGGAATTCCTGGATGGCCAGGTAAGACGAAAGGAATAGTTTCAGAGGCATTGAGAGAAAAGTGAGACCGTCAAGCACAGATAGGAAAGGCCCACCTTGCTGAAAAAAACTTCTTAAACCAGCCTAAGATGGTTTGCTGGTCTTAGCTGGTCTCACAATTTGGTCAGGCTGGGTTGTTAGCGGGCTTCAGATGGGTTACTGGGGCACTTATCAGATGGTCAGGGTTGGAGACCTGCTGCTTGCTCAACTAAACCAGCTGAAGACTAGCCTCGCCAGACTGGGAGACCAGCTTAAACCAGCTATACAACCAGTGTTGGCTGATTTAAGGTGTTTATTTTTAAGCAGAACATTTAAGTGTACTGTTTATGAACTGTGAGGGTCACCAATGGCACATTTCAGACCTTCGTACTCACACTTATTCGTTTTCCTCTGGCAGGACTTGAGAATCATCTCTTGTGCTCATGAGTTTCATAAGGAGTGTGTCGACCCCTGGCTCCTGCAGCACCGCACCTGCCCACTGTGCATGCACAACATCATGGGTAAACGGCCTCAGGGTACATAAAGATTTCTTCTTGAATAAGTTTTGCTAAGTTTGAATATGTTTTCAAATGAAAAGAAAATACATTTTAGCCTGTCATCTTCTTTTCAGGTCCAGAGCTGGCATCACGTCAACCCCAAAGGAGCCGACTACCGCCCCTACCACAAGACCACAATCAGGCCTTTCTCCTTCCCCATCTATATTCAAACCCTCACCCTTACCCGCAGCATCACCTCCCCTTCTCCCTGCAGCATCACTACCCCCTCACCCCCTCTGGACCTTTACCTCAAATGGGACACTCTCCCCCTCTTCATTCCGGCGCCCTCCGTTGCTTTCCCAGCAGACCGTTGGGTGCTAGTTGTGCGTACCACCTGGCCCCAGACACCCATCACAGTCATACGCATAGAACAGGCAGGCACGGGTGTCGAACTGTGGGGTATCACAATGCTGCCCCTAGACGGTCATGTCACCGTTGTCCTGGAGGAGCCCTACGCAATGCTGCGGGTTCCCGGGAGCATCATGTGGCATTGCCAGCAAACCATGGCGCTCATCATCACCTGCCACGTGGTGGAGGATTGCACGGTCGCCAGGACAACGGCAGCAGCTCAGGAGGGAGTTATCATACAGAGCGTAGTGGTTACCTGGCCGACGGGCCTGCCAGTGACTCCAGCTCGGGATCATACCACGGCTCGTCCAGTGATTCTGTACTGAACTGTACGGACATTAGCTTGCAGGGCGTTTACGGCAGCTGGTCAACTTTTCGAAGCTCGCTCAGTAGCGACTACGACCCGTTTGTTTATTATGGGCCGGGAAAATCCCAGCGCAGAGGAAGCATTGAGGCTGCTCAAAGGCCTCGCTCCCTGGACTCAGTAGTGAATCACTCGGGGATTGGAACTGCAGGAGAAGCAGGTGGTATATGCTCAGAAGAGCAACAGAAGGTGGCAGTGTTCAATCATGTTCACTATCATAGACATAGACACCACTATTACGAGGACGGGGAGCTTAATCAAGGGCCCGGTCAGGGCTCTGACGAGGATCATGGGGCATCTTCCTCTGGCCCCTGTAACGTCATTAAAGACAGAGACTCCGCTGGGTGCCAGATACAGCCCCAGTCTTGCCACTGCCCCAAAACGGACCTCAGATTACGGGGCACAGATGATCGAGTTCCGGACCCTGTTTCTTCCTCAGGCCACTCTGTGATCATCCCCTCCCCTTCGTTTACCTCTCCGTCCTCAGTATGTTGCCATAAAGGCTCAGGGTGCCCCACCAGATGGAAAACAACCGGCTGTACCTTAGAAGCATCTGGTGGACCTTCGCCGGTTGTACACTTTCATCAAAACATGGATATTCAAGATGATTGTAGCATTCACATCCACTACGGAGCAGGAAGCTACTGCTGCACACCTCCACCGGACATGGCTCCCACACTGCTGCCAGTGCCCCTGATACTGGACTCGACGGTCATGGGTGACTGGCCATGCTGTGGGGGCGCACACATGGTGTGGCAAAAACAGGTACAACAGGCGCATTCAGAGCCCCAGCTTCTGGGGCCCTCTTCTGCGGTGGACAGACCCCAGTGTAGGGCCCATCCAAGCCCAGGCAACAAACTTGCCACAGACATTTGTCTGTACTGCCAAACTTTACACAACAGTCAGGGTGAGTATATCTGAGTGTATTGCTCAAACTTGAAACAATACGATTGGTTATGAGGTATGCAATAACCAGCGGTGTTTCACATCTTTGTAATCAGAATTGGTGACAATTTAAATTTGAGAGTTGTGGTTGAGGGCAAGACTTTCAACTGATAACTAACAATGTCATTCTCAGCCATTCCTTTAATGAGATTGCATGAAATTAGTTCTAAATAGAATTGTTTTTGTTTCTGTAGGGTCAGAGGAAGAGTCTGGTGTTTGAAAAAACTCTTCATCCAAACCTTCTAACGCTGCTACACAAGAGCCGAACCGGACAAAAACTCTTCGGCCGTCTCTCTGTCTCTTTCACTCACAAATAGTCTTCCAGATAATTCCGAGCGTCTTTTGCAACACCAAACTGCAGTTTCCAGAATCCCTAAACATCAGAATGTCATTCTAACAGATTTATAAAGTAAAGCAAACAAGGATTTCACCAGCCGTTGAGAAATCAGTCCTTGACGATAAGATGGATTTCTGCCAAAGGTCAAAACAAGTGATTCTTGGTACTGTCGAGGTACTTTACCCTTGTACGTCAGGATAACGTCCAAAAGTTACTTTTTCCCCCAATTTGGAAAGCCCAATTTCCAATGTGGCCTTAGAAGTATTTAATGGCATTCAATAGCTGATCATGCCTACTTGCTCATTCTTAATCATTTCTAAATTTACATTTACATTTATGCATTTGGCAGATGCTTTTATCCAAAGCGACTTACAGTGCCCTTATTACAGGGACAATCCCCCCAGAGCAACCTGGAGTTAAGTGTCTTACTCAAGGACACAATGGTGGTGACTGTGGGGATCCAATCAGTGACCTTCTGATTACCAGATTACCAGTTATGTGCTTTAGACCACTACACCACCACCACTCCACATTTCTACTCATTGTGATGCAACAAGCCTCTTCCATTTTGTTCCTCATAAATTAGACCTGTGACGTTCTGCACTACCTCAGATAACCCGATCACAAAAGCCCTTTTAGATGGTAAATGGTCTGCACTTATATAGCACCTTTTATTAACCTTAGAGGTTACCAAAGTGCTTTACACGGCATCCCATTCACCCATTCACACACCAATGGCAGCAACGCTGCATGCAAGGCGTTAGTCTGCCATTGGGAGCAACTTGGGGTTCAGTGTCTTGCCCAAGGACACTTCGGCATGTGGAGTCATGCGGGCCGGGATTCAAACCACCAACCTGGCGATTAGCGGCCGACCCGCTACCACCTGAGCCACAGCCGCCCGCGTTAGTGTTAGTGAGACTTCCACTATTCCTTGATGCGTTGGCCTCTCTTTACCTCGGATAGACATTAACTCAAAGAAGAGATAGCGAGCTTTACTTTATACAATCTGTCCTTGGAAACGAGTGTTAGCAGTTCAATAAGGTTTCAGGTCTCACTTTTGTTCATTCTAAAACGGCAGCTGTTATTTACCAATGTTTGCATCTTCCTTTATTAATTTAGCTTGACAAAACAAAATGAATTGTCTGAATGATTTGGGCAGTGTTGTGAAGATATGTTCTGTTTTGGTTCATTATTTCAGTCTTGTTAAGCCTGTAGATTGTTTGGGCTGAGAAGTACTATATTTCCCATAATGCATTTCACCATTGTCCCTTACAGGGACTTTGATATGTCATAGAACCAGCAAACAAGCTCTGAATTCCATAACATGAACTATTCATGAAGTTTATGCATATGCATTTTTATGTAGCCTACTGTCATGTACACTTTTTAATGCTGAAAATGCCATCCTCTGCCATCCTCTGCCAACAGAAACCTTGAGTTCACTCTCGTATAGTAACACGTATCTTTACTCTGTTACCCACAGCTCTTGACGCTGTTTAAACCCTTTTGGTAAACACTGGAAATCTTGCCATGACAGAAATAGTGATTTAGAAATGGTTGATATGTAAAAATGACAAATGAAACTTATGCAGTTATTGTTCTAATAACTGACCCATGTGTTATTGAATAATTGCAGCAGTGTTTAAAACTCTGCAAAGATCTAAATGTTTTGGTTTTTTTGTCAGTAAATGGTCAAATTCGTCGAAGGTTGTGACCCTTTGAAACACACTGCCTATGGATCTCATATTCAATGAATATTTTGGGCATCATACTGTCAAATATGTCATTCTTCATCAAATGGAGGCTTAATCCCAAATCAAAAAATGGGAAATCTGAAAATGTCACACCACAATAGTTCTCCGTACGTCAGGGCTGGACTGGTAATCCGGCATACCGGGCATTTTCCCATTGGGCCAACGCACTTTGGGGCCAATCAGGGGCGGACTGGCCATCGGGTGAACCGAGCGGGCTGGTGGGTTGGCCGGGAATGTGCCAAATGGGCCGCGATAAGCTTAGATGAGCCGCCGCGTTATGCAGAACGGACCACAAAACGGCGAACAACCCCCCTCAACATTTGGGCCAGTCCATCCCTGCCGTACGTGCATTACTTTGTACTGTTTGTCTGCATGAACATACTTGATTTGCACTAACTGCAACCCCATTCAGATGGTAGTGTGTCCTCTATTAGTGTCAGCTAAAGATCCAGTAGTTCTGCAATATAAGCAGTGGGCGCTGTGGTTTTAGTAGAAATACATAAGGTGTAACATTAGCATTAGCATACATTAACAGATTGCAGCAGCAGAAGTTTCTTTTGTCTCAAACTGACGTGCTTGACAGAAGACGTGCTTTGCATTTTCATTTCAAGCCCAAACAAGGTGTAAAACTCCTGGTTTCGTCTCAAACCGCACCGTTGCATAGGGACAAATGTGCATATGATTCAGAACAATCTGAGCACTCTGTAGCTGCCGATTCAAGACATCATGACATCAATCAATGAAATGTCACTAAACATTAAGGGTTGATTGTTTTTAATCTTTATCGTGCTTTGTGTTGATTGTCATGGATGTTTGTGTTGTTCATCTGATCTGTATTCAACAGAGAATCACTAAAAACTGCCTTTTTTAATAGAGCAAAAGCCCTTTACACATCAAGGGGTATGCCAGTATATTTTCAATATTTTGTGTAAAAAAAAAAAAAAAAGACAAAACAGTTCAAGATAAAGTGTTGTATTTTATATACAGTATAATAGAACATTTCAATATGGTAATGTCACTAATATATTTATTTACTAATATATTTATCCATTTTGTCCAGGTCCGAGACAATTCAAATATGTAATTTTTGTATTTTTTTTTCTCTCTTTTTTTTGGAATGATATCTTTACGAAACGTACAGCTGCCATCATAGATGTATAAGCCTGGCATCATTCCGATTATATACAAATAAATTATTTTGCAATATAAAGCGATTGTAGTGTTTATTTATTTGTTTGTTTGTTTGTTTGTTTTCAGACGTTATGACAAACATCAAGTCCTCTAATAGTAAAAGCGCTCACGAAAATTAGACGCTTCCTAAATTGCCAATGTTAGTTTTCCAATAATAAAATAGGATTTAATATTGTGCCTAAAATGTGTTTTCTGACACATCTACTGTTTTGTATTCTAAATTGTTTGTGAGATTCACTTCAAAATTTTGCTCTTATTTTTATGCATAAGTGTAAAAAAGAATATAAATGTATGTTTTTACTGAATTTGATTACACATACTGTGTGTTATGTATAGTATTGTTGACATGTACTACAACAAATAGAAGTTATATATACTGTATATACTGTCTATATTTATATAAACATATATTAAAATGGCAATATTTGTAGTTTGTTGTATTACAGTATATATAAATGGGTGTGTGTATATAGTTTGAATTCAGGATGCTGAGTGACTCCAGCTAGGTCTCCTTAGCAACCAATTTGGCCCGGTTGCTAGGGAGGGTAGAGTCACATGGGGTAACCTCCTCGTGGTCACTATAATGTGGTTCTCGCTCTCAGTGCGGCGTGTGGTGAGTTGTGTGCGCATGCCGTGGAGAATACCGTGAAGCCTCCACTCGCGCTACGTCTCCATGGTAATGCACTCAACAAGTCACGTGATAAGATGCACGGATTGACGGTCTCAGACGCGGAGGCAACTGGGATTCGTCTTCTGCCACCCAGATTGACCACGAGGACTTTGGAATTGGCCGTTCAAAATTGGGAGAAAAAAAAATAAAAAATTAAATTTCACATTGGAAAAGTATTCAGACCATTTATGGGTCTATTATCCAGGCTATGACTCTTGAAATTATGCTCTCTCTTGATCATCTTTGAGATGTTTCTACACTTTGATTGGAGTTCACCTGTGGCATGGTTTGGAAAAACACACCTGTCTATATAAGGTATTTCTGTAAATGCATATCAGAGCAAAAACCAAACCATGAGGTCAAAGGAAATGCCTGCAGAGCTCAGAGACGGGATTGTGTTGAGGCATATATTTTGGCTGTGTGTGTGTGTGTGTGTGTGTGTGTGTGTGTGTGTGTGTGAGTGAGTGTGTATGTGAGTAAGTGTGTGTGTATGTGAGTAAGTGTGTGTGTATGTGAGTGAGTGTGTATGTGAGTGTGTGTGTATGCCAGAGACGCGGCTCACACGTGAGGCTGTAGTGTGTATGTGTCTCAACCCCCATACATGTGAAAGATGTGGAAAAGATAAAAAGTGTGGCTACATTTCAACAGGCTCGATGCCAACAGTGCGCGATGCAATATTTGTGACAAGATAATTGCTGCCAAGACCGGCAACATGACAAATCTGATGACAGTGCACGTAAAAGATTTAAGAGCAGAAAGTTGCTCTGCCTTTGACTGCAAGAAGACTGAGCCGGTGTAGTCATCCTCTCAGCGTGCTTCCTTCAACATGCCCACCACACGAGTCCTCCTTCAACATTCCCACCACACGAGTCCTCCTTCAACATGCCCACCACACGAGTCCTCCTTCAACATGCCCACCACACGAGTCCTCCTTCAACATGCCCACCACACGAGTCCTCCTCCAACATGCCCACCACACGAGTCCTCCTCCAACATGTCCACCACACGAGTCCTCCTTCAACATGCCCACCACACGAGTCCTCCTCCAACATGTCCACCACACGAGTCCTCCTTCAACATGCTCACCACACGAGTCCTCCTCCAACATGCCCACCACACGAGTCCTCCTCCGACATGCTCACCACACGAGTCCTCCTCCAACATGCCCACCACACGAGTCCTCCTCCGACATGCCCACCACACGAGTCCTCTTCCGACATGCCCACCACACGAGTCCTCCTTCGACATGCCCACCACATGAGTCCTCTTCCGACATGCCCACCACACGAGTCCTCCTTCAACATGTCCACCACACGAGTCCTCCTTCAACATGCCCACCACACGAGTCCTCCTTCAACATTCCCACCACACGAGTCCTCCTTCAACATGTCCACCACACGAGTCCTCCTTCAACATGCCCACCACACGAGTCCTCCTTCAACATGCCCACCACACGAGTCCTCCTTCGACATGCTCACCACACGAGTCCTCCTCCGACATGCCCACCACACGAGTCCTCCTCCGACATGTCCACCACACGAGTCCTCTTCCGACATGCCCACCACACGAGTCCTCCTTCGACATGCCCACCACACGAGTCCTCTTCCGACATGCCCACCACACGAGTCCTCCTTCGACATGCCCACCACACGAGTCCTCCTCCAACATGCCCACCACACGAGTCCTCCTTCGACATGCCCACCACATGAGTCCTCTTCCGACATGCCCACCACACGAGTCCTCCTCCGACATGCCCACCACACGAGTCCTCCTTCGACATGCCCACCACACGAGTCCTCTTCCGACATGCCCACCACACGAGTCCTCCTCCGACATGCCCACCACACGAGTCCTCCTTCGACATGCCCACCACACGAGTCCTCTTCTGACATGCCCACCACACGAGTCCTCCTCCGACATGCCCACCACACGAGTCCTCCTCCGACATGCCCACCACACGAGTCCTCCTCCGACATGCCCACCACACGAGTCCTCCTTCGACATGCCCACCACACGAGTCCTCCTCCAACATGCCCACCACACGAGTCCTCCTTCAACATGCCCACCACACGAGTCCTCCTTCAACATGCCCACCACACGAGTCCTCCTGCAACATGCCCACCACACGAGTCCTCCTGCAACATGCCCACCACACGAGTCCTCCTCCAACATGCCCACCACACGAGTCCTCCTTCAACATGCCCACCACACGAGTCCTCCTCCAACATGCCCACCACACGAGTCCTCCTTCAACATGCCCACCACACGAGTCCTCCTCCAACATGCCCACCACACGAGTCCTCCTCCAACATGCCCACCACACGAGTCCTCCTCCAACATGCCCACCACACGAGTCCTCCTCCAACATGCCCACCACACGCAGTCCTCCTCCAACATGCCCACCACACGAGTCCTCCTCCAACATGCCCACCACACGAGTCCTCCTCCAACATGCCCACCACACGAGTCCTCCTCCAACATGCCCACCACACGAGTCCTCCTTCATCATGCCCACCACACGAGTCCTCCTCCAATATGCCCACCACACGAGTCCTCCTCCAACATGCCCACCACACGAGTCCTCCTCCAACACTACTGATGAATGCAGCGGCGCTATGACTGGAACTCCGACAGGGAAGGTTAACGTTTAGCAAACACACCAACTAACGAAATCGGCTAACTTGTAGCGGTACATGCTTGTGTACTTGTTAAATGAATGTTTCTGTGCGCGGTGACATAGTGCTATGAACTGGGACCTGCGTAACGTTAGATATTGTTTGGAAGCATGGCTATAGATAGCTAGCTAAATCAATGCTAAACATGCTTTAAGGTTGACAGTAACTGATCAAGTTTAACTCACATTAAACTAGTTATCTTGTTAAACCGTACTTATCTATCATACTTAGGGTCGTATTCCTAATGTTATACAGTGCCTGTCTTCATGATCAGGCTGTCGTTGCGATGTGGTCCGTGAAGTTCAACTGATCATCAAACACAACACCAAGATTTCTGGCTGCCCTGGATGTTCTTCTTGGGATGTTTCAGCGATGCTGTAATTTAGTGAGTGCTCAGGTGACAACTAGTGGCGATTGAGAGAACTGCAGCGCCTCCTCTTGGACAGAAAAGACACTGACCGTAAGGATAAAAGCTCACCATCACTAAACACTCACAGTCTTCCACCAGAAATGCTTCGTCCTTTACCCCATCACCATATTTTACTAGTTATTCACCCATTTCTGTGTAAGAGAGTGATTAGAGATGTTTATTAGCACTTTTGTGCATCACAATTTGATAAAGTGCATTTAACAGGCTGATTAATGAGAACATTTCACCTCAAAATCAAAAGAAATTATTTATTATTAATTGTTATATTTAGATATTTATATTTTATTATATTTTGCACTGTAACTACAGTTGCCAACGTTTCATCACGCTTCAAGACGAGACCAGGATCTCTCTTAAAGGGACAGTTCACCCACAATTGAAACTTCCCTCATCGTTTACTCACCCTCATGTCATCCCAGATGTGTGTGACTTTCTTTCTTCTGCAGAACACAAATGAAGAATATTTGAGTTCTGTAGGTCTATACAGTGCAAGTGAATGGTGACCAGAACTTTGAAGCTCCAAAAAGCACATAAAGGCAGCATAAAAGTAATCCATAAGACTACTTTAAATTCATGTTTACAGAAGTGATATGATAGATGTGTGTGAGAAACAGATCAATATTTAAGTCCTTTTTAACATAAATTCTCCTTTCTGCCCAGCAGGGGGCGATATGTATGAATAATGTGAATTTTAATATTGATGTGTTTCTCACACACCCCTCTCATATCACTTCTGAAGACATGGATTAAACCACTGGAGTCTAATGGATTACTTCTATGCTGCCTTAAGTTTGAGTTTTAACAATTTACTTTATTTGGCAGCATACATTTGTGGGTTATTTATGTCCAATGTGATTTAGAATAAATGTAAACTTCAGCCTTTCAGTAAAATGCCTCCATTCATCCACTAGAGGGAGTCAGAGACATTAGATGACCCGCACATGTCCTGACAATCCCACTAGACCATTGGCAGTCTATTACTGACATGAATATGATTATTGATGCTGTTTGGAAACATTAGATTATTTGAGAGTAATATGGTGTTACTTAAAAAACATCAAACAGAATATTCAGGTTCTTTTTGATCTTTAAATGTTTTGATGGCCTCACATAATGTCGGTCATTTACAGCAATACGTTTCCCAAACAAAGACAGACTGTGGAATAACTCTTTGCACTCATAGTTTTGATCTTCGCTTTAAGGACACTGCAAACAGTAACCCACCTTTGCCCCAGTTTAACTTTATATAGTTTGTCATGGCGACTGCCCGGAAACAAGGTAAAAAGCCAAATGACAGATAAGAAAACATATGTTAAAGGAATGTTCCGGATTCAGCACAAGTTAATCTCAATCACCAGCATTTGTGGCGTAATATTGATCAGCACAAAAATTCCCTCCTTTTCTTTAATAAAGCACAAATGTGTGTTCCAGTGAGACACTTCCAATGCAAGTCAATGGGGTATTTTTAGAGGGTTTAAAGTCAGAAATGTGATGCTTATAATTTTATAAAAGCACTTACATTAATTCTTCTGTTAAAACTTGTGCATTATTTGAGCTGT
This sequence comes from Xyrauchen texanus, assembly GCF_025860055.1. Lineage (NCBI taxonomy): Eukaryota > Metazoa > Chordata > Actinopteri > Cypriniformes > Catostomidae > Xyrauchen > Xyrauchen texanus. Next base: position 333,783 of record NC_068279.1, on the reverse strand, counting down.
AAAGTTGATTAAATCATAATTTTAGGGTCTTTTGACATTACATCGTCATGGCAACGAAGTTGTAAAATTGTAGCTATCTTCACACAGATGTGGTCAGTGAGTGATTTAATGACAGTAAAATCATGTTAACACACATATTGTTTATGTCTTGTGTCTATACTGTTGAAACAGTATTTTAATGTTTACAGATTAAACCCCATTGACTTGCAGTGGAAGTGTCTCACTGGAACACACATTTGTGAATAAACGAGGGACGAGTCGAAATACATTTTTGTGGTGATCAACATTATGACACAAATGCCGTCGATTGAGATTCACTTGTATTGAACCCGGAATATTCCATTAATGCAGTGCTCGAATTGAGGGGGGCTGGAGGGATCCCCGGGAACACCCACCCCCCACCCATAGGACCCAACGCACTAACTATCACTAGCAATTAAACATTATTTTACAGCATGTATTCATTTTGGCTTGTTTTTGCCAGGTCTCCTTAGCAACCAAATTGGGCCGGTTGCTAGGGAGGGTACATGGGGTAACCTCACATGGGGTAACCTCCTCGTGGTCGCTATAATGTGGTTCTCGCTCTCGGTGGGGCGTGTGGTGAGTTGTGCGTTGATGCCGCGGAGAATAGCATGAAGCCTCCACACGCGCTACTTCTCCATGGTAACACACTCAACAAGTCACATGATAAGATGTTCGGATTGACGGTCTGACATGGAGGCAACGGAGATTCGTCCTCCACCACCACGAGGACTTAGAGCACATTGGGAATTGGGCGTTCCAAACTGGGAGAAAAGGGGAGAAAATTAAAAACATCTTGGTTAGTTTTAATTGGAACATTTACTAATACATTTTTTAAATATAGAGAAGTAAGATTAGTTAACACAAACTGGCAAGAGCTAACAATGTTAGCTGTGTTTTCATAAATGAAGTGAAGATTTATTTACATATTTTACATTTCATTTTCAAGTATACAAACAAATATATGTAATGGGGCATTTCCAGGATCACTTAGTAATTATTGATATTTATATAGTGTAATTGCTTGGCTCAGATAAACTCATGCGGCTGATCCCAGATCAGATCACAGGTGTGCGTGCAGTGGAGCGGGAACTGTGAGTATTTGCTCATTGATGGGGCGACATCACAATATCAGCGTTGCAGCGTGGAGGCATTTGATGTCGAACTGCCAATCTGTGATTAAAGACGAAAGCAATGCAGAAATAGATCCCAGCATTAACTCTAAAGCTGTAAACACACACCGGCCTCGGTCAGGTTATATAACCCATGAGACTTCCCTTAGGGCTTGTAGATAATCAGTGACCTCCTCTCTGAAAGCACTGGTAATGATTACCTCTTCAATATCAGTGAGCTGATTTTAATCAGTGTTACATGATTATCCAGTAATTACAGATATTACAGAATAATCCTGTGTGCTCCAAAGTGTAGATCTATATTCTATTGTTCTGCTTTTTACACTTACACAAGCTTCTCATTACTTTACAGAAACATGCATTCTATTCTATTCTATTCTTTTCTGTTCCATTCTATTATATTCTATTCTATTCCATTCTATTCTATTCTATTCCATTCCATTCTACTCTATTATATTCCATTCCATTATACTCTATTCTATTCCATTCTATTCTTTTAAATTCTATTGTATTCTATTCCATTCCATTCTTTTCCATTCTATTGAATTCTATTCCATTCAATTCCATTCCATTCTTTTCAATTCCATTCTATTCTATTGTATTATATTACATTCCATTCTATTCTTTTCCATTCCATTCTATTGTATTCCATTCTATTCTATTCCATTCCATTCTTTTCTATTCCATTCCATTCTATTCTTTTCCATTCCATTCTATTCTATTCTTTTCCAATACATTCCATTCCATTCTATTCTATTCTTTTCCATTCTATTCTATTCTTTTCTATTCTATTCCATTCTATTCTTTTCCATTCTATTCTATTCCATTCTATTATTTTCCATTCTATTGTATTCTATTCCATTCTTTTCTATTCCATTCCATTCTATTCTATTCCATTCTATTCTATTCCATTCTATTATTTTCCATTCTATTGTATTCCATTCCATTCTATTCTATTCCATTCTTTTCCATTCTATTCTATTCTATTCAATTCTATTCATTTCCATTCTATTGTATTCTATTCTATTCCATTCTATTCTTTTCCATTCTATTGAATTATATTCCATTCCATTCTTTTCTATTCCATTCTATTCCATTCTATTCTATTCCATTCTATTCTTTTCCATTCCATCCTATTGTATTCTATTCTATTCTAATCCATTTCTATTCTTTTCTATTCCATTCTATTCTTTTCCATTCTATTCTATTCCATTATATTATTTTCCATTCTATTGTATTATATTCTATTCTATTCTTTTAATTCTATTGTATTCTATTCTATTCCATTCTATTGAATTCTATTCCATTCAATTCAATTCCATTCTTTTCAATTCCATTCTATTCTATTGTAATATATTACATTCCATTCTATTCTTTTCCATTCCATTCTATTGTATTCCATTCTATTCTATTTCATTCTTTTCTATTCCATTCTATTCTATTCCATTCCATTCTTTTCTATTCCATTCCATTCTATTCTTTTCCATTCCATTCTATTCTATTCTTTTCCATTCCATTCCATTCTATTCTTTTCCATTCTATTGTATTATATTCCATTCTATTCTATTCCATTCTATTATTTTCCATTCTATTGTATTCCATTCCATTCTATTCTATTCTTTTCCATTCTATTGTATTCTATTCCATTCTTTTCTATTCCATTCTATTCTATTCCATTCTATTCTATTCCATTCTATTATTTTCCATTCTATTGTATTCCATTCCATTCTATTCTATTCTATTCCATTCTTTTCCATTCTATTCTATTCTATTCTATTCATTTCCATTCTATTGTATTCTATTCTATTCCATTCTATTCTTTTCCATTCTATTGAATTATATTCCATTCCATTCTTTTCTATTCCATTCTATTCCATTCTATTCTATTCCATTCTATTCTTTCCATTCCATCCTATTGTATTCTATTCTATTCTAATCCATTTCTATTCTTTTCTATTCCATTCTATTCTTTTCCATTCTATTCTATTCCATTATATTATTTTCCATTCTATTGTATTATATTCTATTCCATTCTATTCTTTTTAATTCTATTGTATTCTATTCCATTCTATTCTTTTCCATTCTATTGAATTCTATTCCATTCAATTCAATTCCATTCTTTTCAATTCCATTCTATTCTATTGTAATATATTACATTCCATTCTATTCTTTTCCATTCCATTGTATTCCATTCTATTCTATTTCATTCTTTTCTATTCCATTCTATTCTATTCCATTCCATTCTTTTCTATTCCATTCCATTCTATTCTTTTCCATTCCATTCTATTCTATTCTTTTCCATTCCATTCCATTCTATTCTTTTCCATTCTATTGTATTATATTCCATTCTATTCTATTCCATTCTATTATTTTCCATTCTATTGTATTCCATTCCATTCTATTCTATTCTTTTCCATTCTATTCCATTCTATTCACTTCCATTCTATTGTATTCTATTCTATTCTATTCTTTTCCATTCTATTGAATTATATTCCATTCCATTCTTTTCTATTCCATTCTATTCTATTCTATTCTATTCCATTCTATTCTTTTCCATTCCATCCTATTGTATTCTATTCTATTCTAATCCATTTCTATTCTTTTCTATTCTATTCCATTCCTTTCCATTCTATTGTATTATATTACATTCCATTCTATTCTTTTCTATTCCATTCTATTGTATTCTATTCCATTCCATTCTATTCCATTCTATTCTATTCAATTCTATTCCATTCCATTCTTTTCTATTCCATTCTATTCTATTCCATTCCATTTCTATTCTTTTCTATTCTATTCCATTCCTTTCCATTCTATTGTATTATATTCCATTCTTTTCTATTCCATTATATTCTATTATGTTCTATTCCATTCTATTATTTTCCATTCTATTCTATTCTATTCCATTCCTTTCCATTCTATTGTATTATATTACATTCCATTCTATTCTTTTCTATTCCATTCTATTGTATTCTATTCCATTCCATTCTATTCCATTCTATTCTATTCAATTCTATTCCATTCCATTCTTTTCTATTCCATTCTATTCTATTCCATTCCATTTCTATTCTTTTCTATTCTATTCCATTCCTTTCCATTCTATTGTATTATATTCCATTCTTTTCTATTCCATTCTATTCCATTATATTCTATTATGTTCTATTCCATTCTATTATTTTCCATTCTATTCTATTCTTTTCCATTCCATTCCATTCTATTCTATTCTTTTCCATTCTATTCTATTCTTTTCTATTCTATTACATTCTATTCTTTTCCATTCTATTGTATTCTATTCCATTCTTTTCTATTCCATTCCATTCTATTCTATTCCATTCTATTCTATTCCATTCTATTATTTTCCATTCTATTGTATTCCATTCCATTCTATTCTATTCCATTCTTTTCCATTCTATTCTATTCCATTCTATTCTATTCTATTCCATTCTATTCTTTTCCATTCTATTGAATTATATTCCATTCCATTCTTTTCTATTCCATTCTATTCTTTTCCATTCCATTCTATTGTATTCTATTCTATTCTAATCCATTTCTATTCTTTTCTATTCTATTCCATTCCATTCTATTCTTTTCCATTCTATTGTATTATATTACATTCCATTCTATTCTTTTCCATTCCATTCTATTGTATTCTATTCCATTCCATTCTATTCCATTCTTTTCTATTCCATTCTATTCTATTCCATTCTATTGCATTATATTCTATTATGTTCTATTCCATTCTATTCCATTCCATTCTATTATTTTCCATTCTATTGTATTCTATTCCATTCCATTCTTTTCTATTCCATTCTATTCTATTCCATTCTTTTCCATTCTATTCTATTCCATTCTATTCTATTATTTTCCATTCCATTCCATTCTATTCCATTCCATTCCATTCTTTTCTATTCCATTCCATTCTATTCTTTTCCATTCCATTCTATTCCATTCCATTGCATTCTATTCTATTCCATTCTTTTCTATTCCATTCTATTCTATTCCATTCCATTCTATTCTATTCCATTCTATTCTTTTCCATTCCATTCTATTCTTTTCCATTCTATTGTATTCTAGTCTATTCCATTCTATTCTTTTCCATTCTATTGTATTCTATTCCATTCCATTCTATTCTATTCTTTTCCATTCTATTCCATTCCATTCTTTTCCATTCCATTCCATTCTATTCTATTCCATTCCATTCTATTCTATTCCATTCTATTCTTTTCCATTCCATTCTATTCTTTTCCATTCTATTGTATTCTAGTCTATTCCATTCTATTCTTTTCCATTCTATTGTATTCTATTCCATTCCATTCTATTCTATTCTTTTCCATTCTATTCCATTCCATTCTTTTCCATTCCATTCCATTCTATTCTTTTCCATTCCATTCTATTCTATTCCATTCCATTCTATTCCATTCTATTGCATTCTATTCCATTCTATTGTATTCTATTCCATTGCATTCTATTCTTTTCCATTCCATTGTATTCTATTCCATTCTATTATTTTCTATTCTATTTTATTCTATTCCATTCCATTCCATTCTATTCTTTTCCATTCTATTGTATTCTATTCCATTCCATTATATTCTATTTTATTCCATTCTATTCTATTCCATTCTTTTCTATTCTATTCTATTCCATCCCATTATATTCTTTTCCATTCCGTTCTATTCTATTCTTTTCCATTTCATTCCATTCCATTCTATTCTATTCTATTCTTTTCCATTTCATTCCATTCTATTCTTTTCCATTCCATTCCATTTCATTCCATTCTATTCTATTCCATTCTATTCTTTTCCATTCCATTCCATTCTATTCCATTCCATTCCATTCCATTCTATTATATTCTTTTCTATTCCATTCTATTCTTTTCCATTCTATTCTATTTCATTGTATTATTTTTTCCATTCTATTGTATTCTATTCATTCCATTCTTTTCTATTCCATTCCATTCTATTCTATTCCATTCCATTCTATTTTATTCTATTCCATTCCATTCTATTCTTTTCCATTCCATTCTATTCTATTCTTTTCCATTCTATTGTATTCTATTCTATTCCATTCTATTCTTTTCCATTCTATTGTATTCTATTCCATTCCATTCTTTTCTATTCCATTCTATTCTATTCTTTTCCATTCTATTTTATTCTATTCCATTCTATTCTTTTCTATTCCATTCTATTGCATTCTATTATTTTCCATTCTATTCCATTCCATTCTATTGTATTCTATTCCATTGCATTCTATTCTTTTCCATTCCATTCTATTGTATTCTATTCCATTCTATTATTTTCCATTCTATTTTATTCTATTCCATTTCATTCTTTTCTATTCCATTCCATTCTATTCTTTTCCATTCTATTGTATTCTATTCCATTCCATTATATTCTATTTTATTCCATTCTTTTCTATTCTATTCATTCTATTCTATTCCATTATATTCCTTTCCATTCCATTCTATTCTATTCCATTCCATTCCATTCTATTCTTTTCCATTCTATTGTATTCTATTCCATTCCATTATATTCTATTTTATTCCATTCTATTCTATTCCATTCTTTTCTATTCTATTCTATTCCATCCCATTATATTCTTTTCCATTCCGTTCTATTCTATTCTTTTCCATTTCATTCCATTCCATTCTATTCTATTCTATTCTTTTCCATTTCATTCCATTCTATTCTTTTCCATTCCATTCCATTTCATTCCATTCTATTCTATTCTATTCTTTTCCATTCCATTCCATTCTATTCCATTCCATTCCATTCCATTCTATTATATTCTTTTCTATTCCATTCTATTCTTTTCCATTCTATTCTATTTCATTGTATTATTTTTTCCATTCTATTGTATTCTATTCATTCCATTCTTTTCTATTCCATTCCATTCTATTCTATTCCATTCCATTCTATTTTATTCTATTCCATTCCATTCTATTCTTTTCCATTCCATTCTATTCTATTCTTTTCCATTCTATTGTATTCTATTCTATTCCATTCTATTCTTTTCCATTCTATTGTATTCTATTCCATTCCATTCTTTTCTATTCCATTCTATTCTATTCTTTTCCATTCTATTTTATTCTATTCCATTCTATTCTTTTCTATTCCATTCTATTGCATTCTATTATTTTCCATTCTATTCCATTCCATTCTATTGTATTCTATTCCATTGCATTATATTCTTTTCCATTCCATTCTATTGTATTCTATTCCATTCTATTATTTTCCATTCTATTTTATTCTATTCCATTTCATTCTTTTCTATTCCATTCCATTCTATTCTTTTCCATTCTATTGTATTCTATTCCATTCCATTATATTCTATTTTATTCCATTCTTTTCTATTCTATTCATTCTATTCTATTCCATTATATTCCTTTCCATTCCATTCTATTCTATTCCATTCCATTCTATTTTATTCTATTCCATTCCATTCTATTCTTTTCCATTCCATTCTATTCTATTCTTTTCCATTCTATTGTATTCTATTCTATTCCATTCTATTCTTTTCCATTCTATTGTATTCTATTCCATTCCATTCTTTTCTATTCCATTCTATTCTATTCTTTTCCATTCTATTTTATTCTATTCCATTCTATTCTTTTCTATTCCATTCTATTGCATTCTATTATTTTCCATTCTATTCCATTCCATTCTATTGTATTCTATTCCATTGCATTCTATTCTTTTCCATTCCATTCTATTGTATTCTATTCCATTCTATTATTTTCCATTCTATTTTATTCTATTCCATTTCATTCTTTTCTATTCCATTCCATTCTATTCTTTTCCATTCTATTGTATTCTATTCCATTCCATTATATTCTATTTTATTCCATTCTTTTCTATTCTATTCATTCTATTCTATTCCATTATATTCCTTTCCATTCCATTCTATTCTTTTCCATTTCATTCCATTCTATTGTATTCTTTTCCATTCTATTCTTTTCCATTCCATTTCATTCCATTCTTTTCTATTCCATTCCATTCTATTCCATTCTATTCTTTTCCATTCTATTCTTTTCCATTCTATTCTATTCTTTTCTATTCCATTCCATTATTTTCTATTTCATTCTATTCTATTCTATTCTATTCTTTTCCATTCTATTCTATTCTTTTCTATTCCATTCCATTCTTTTCTATTCCATTCTATTCTATTCCATTCTTTTCCATTCTATTGTATTCTATTCCATTCCATTGTATTCTATTGTATTATATTCCATTCCATTCTATTCTTTTCCATTCTATTGTATTCTATTCCATTCCATTCTATTCTTTATTCCATTCTTTTGCATTCCATTCTATTCTATTCTATTCCATTCTATCTTATTCTATTCTATTCCATTCTATTGCATTCTATTCTATTCTTTTCACATTATATTTTATTCTATTTCATTCTATTCTTTTCCATTCTATTGCATTCCATTCTATTCTATTGTATTCTATTCTATTCCATTCTATTGTATTGTATTCTATTCCATTATATTGCATTCCATTCTATTCTTTTCTATTCTATTCCATTCTTTTGTATTCTATTCCATTCTATTCTTTTCCATTCTATTGCATTCCATTCTATTCTATTCCATTCTATTCTTTTCCATTCTATTGCATTCCATTCTATTGTATT
>NC_068279.1:310000-320000 GCF_025860055.1 Xyrauchen texanus | reverse complement strand
ACACACACACACACACACACACACACACACACACACACACACACACACACACACACACAGGGTTGTGTCCAGTGCTACATAACAACATTATATTCTGTCAATTCTCTTTTTGGAAAATGTAGACTTCTTTTCTTCTTCTATTCTAAAATAAGATATATTGTTTTACGAATGGCTGAATTACATGTTTGTATGTAAATAATGACACTCAGTTATAATGGAAGTGAATGGGGGCCAGACTGTAAACATTAAAATACACATTGTTTCAAAAGTATAGCCAAATGATGTAAACATTTCACATGTTAATAATCGTTTAGTGTGATAAAATTGCTTTCTAGTCATATAAGCGTACATTTATATCCAATATTACAACTTCGTTGCCACTGCGACACAATGCCGGTTAACCCGGTAAGCAATTTTATCACCCTAACATCATGTTAACATTTATAATGTTTACGTTTTGTGGCTATACTTTTAAAGCAATATGTGTTTTGACGTCTATGGATTGGCCCCATACACTTGCATTGTAAGTGCCTCGGTGTAACCACAATTTTGGATGATTTTTTAGATAAAGGAGGGGCGAGTCAATCATAGTTTTTGTGGTAATCAACATAATGCTACAAATGCTGCTGACTTGTGTTGAGCCTTCATATCATGACATACATACCAGTGATATGTTTGTTTGTTTGTAAGGCTAAGTGGGAGGGGTGATGGTGTAGTGGACTAAAGCACATCACTGGTAATCAGAAGGTTGCTGGTTTGAGCCCCACAGTCACCACCATTGTGTCCTTGAGTAAGACACTTAACTCCAGGTTGCTCCGGGGGGATTGTCCCTGTAATAAGTGCTCTGTATAATACATTGGTAATCAGAGGTTGCTGGTTTGAGCCCACAGTCACCACCATTGTGTCCTGGTAGGCACTTAACTCCAGGTGCTCGGGGATTGTCCCTGTAATAAGTGCTCTGTATAATACATTGGTACTCAGAAGGTTGCTGGTTTGATCCCCACAGTCACCACCATTGTGTCCTTGAGTAAGACACTTAACTCAGGTTGCTCGGGATTGTCCTGTAATAAGTGCTCTGTATAATACATTGGTACTCAGAAGGTTGCTGGTTTGATCCCCACAGTCACCACCATTGTGTCCTTGAGTAAGACACTTAACTCCAGGTTGCTCCGGGGGGATTGTCCCTGTAATAAGTGCTCTGTATAATACATTGGTAATCAGGAGGTTGCTGGTTTGATCCCCACAGTCACCACCATTGTGTCCTTGAGTAAGACACTTAACTCCAGGTTGCTCGGGATTGTCCTGTATAAGTGCACTGTATAATACATTGGTAATCAGGAGGTTGCTGGTTTGATCCCCACAGTCACCACCATTGTGTCCTTGAGTAAGACACTTAACTCCAGGTTGTTCCGGGGGGATTGTCCCTGTAATAAGTGCTCTGTAAGACACTTTGGATAAAAGCGTCTGCCAAATGCATAAATGTAAATGTAACTGCCTTTGTGGTGCGTGTTTGTGCCCATATGTTGCATTTCGTCTGCATGTTTAACATTGCATTTATTTGTGCTGTTCGGCCAGAGTAAAATAGTGACCCGGAGCAAATGCATCTAACCCCAAATGCTTCATATCTCTAATGCAGAACAGTTGCCACATCGGTATTTGATGGTAATCAGAGAATTCCCCCAGTGCCAGCTGTGGTTGGCATCTATTTGCATCCATTTTAGGCTATCGCTGTTCTATTTCCCAGCCTGGGAAGCCCATCGCTCAGCATCTCTTCCACTGCATTAGGTGAAATGTCTAATTGAAAGCTAGTGCTCATATTACAGGTCAGACTGCTCTTTAAATATCCTCATGACTTCTGGAACACCGCTCTGAATGTCGGTCCTGTAGCTGGCGAGAGAAGTTTCATTTGGCAATATAAGATACAGAACTGGTTTTGCTTCAGGAACCAGACTTTACTTAGAATATCGAGTGGCGACCCAACCCCAAAAAATGTTGTTATACAAAATGACATTTCTTAGCTCCCGCGTAGCAATTCCTTGGCAACCACCATCAATGCTTTGGACCGTGGCATTGCATTTTGCGTGGCAAACACTGCCAGAAAATCGAATATGCTGACGATAAAACTTTGACCTGCCTGTGTCATGCATGAATGCCAGTTTTGATTCGTCACATGCTTTATAAAGTTCCTCTACAACACACATACTGCCACATCTCAGACATTTGCATGCAGGTCAGTGTTGTTTGTTTAAGAGCATTATTATGGGATATCTCTCCTGCACTTTGACACATTGTTTACTTGGTAAAACTGCCTCATATCTCATGAATGATAAGCTGAAATAGATGATGATTGTAAGTGTTTCAGTTGTTTTGTGGGCGTATTGCACTTTGAGACGTGATCAAATGCTTGTTTATTATTGAAAAGATTGTTTTGTTTTTCAAAGGTTTAATTGTTGGTGAACCATAAAGACTTCCAGACAAAGTAGAAGTGAAAGTATCTTTTCTTGGTATAGAGAAGTGAAACTGATGTGATGGAAAACAGAATAAAGCAGAATTCTGCATAGAAACAACATTTGTTTTGTTTCTTAAGTAAAAGTTGTGATGATAACCATGAAACTAGGACGAACACACGAGTGATGCTTGCCTTTGCTAAACTTGTCTCTGTGGGAAATCTGGTTCCCGAAGTAAAAATCTCATTTATTTTCTCAATAGTAGAATTGATTATTAATGATAACTTATTTAAACCTTTAAAGACAGACGTGCCGTGAGCTCTGAGGTTGTTCATTGATGGAATATGCTTCTGTTGAAGCCACGATTATGACATTTCACTTAAGATTTATTGTCAAATAAATAATTGCGATTTATGGCGATTAATTGTCTATTTGAGGGTTCTAACGGTTCATGAAGATTGTGAATAATTGTCATGAAAATGGTCATACTTTAGTCATACACTGGCGGCCAGAAGTTTGGAATAATGTTCAGAAGTTGCTGTTTCAGAAGGAAATTGGTGCTAAGTTGCGTTCAACTGATCACACAGTATATTCAGGACATTACTGATGTAAACAACACCATCACTATATGACAAAAGTCGTTTTTTATCAAATCAAGTCAGCGGTCATCACTCCAACACCTTATCCTCGAGTAATCATGATAAATTGATCATTTGCTACTAGAAAATCACTTCCATGATATCAAACACAGCTGAAAGATATTTGGATCATTAACTGAAGCTGAACGTTGTCTTTGTGTTTGAGTTTGAGTTGCACAGTATGTAATAGACTGGCATGTGTTAAGATCAATATTAGGCCAAAAATGTCAAAAAAGAAACAGATTTCTCTAGAAACTCGTCAGTCAATCATTGTTTTGAGGAATGAAGGCGATACGATGATTGATAAAGGTGTAACTACAGTCTTCAAAGCACAACTGTCTCTAACAAGGACAGAAAGAGATGTGGAAGATGTGCAACTAAACAAGAGGAACATCAGAGTCTCTAGTTTGAGACGCCTCACATGTCCTCCGCTGACAGCTTCATTGAATTCTACCCGCTCAACACCAGCTTCATGTGCAACAGTAAAGAGAAGACTCTTATGGGGAGAACTGCAAAGAAAAAGCCACTTTTGAAACAGAAACACAAAAAGAAAAGGTTCGAGAGGGCAAAGAAACACAGACATTGGGCAACAGATAATTGGAAAAGAGTGTTACGGATCTGAACCCCATTGAGCTTTTGTGGGATCAGTTAGACTGTAAGGTGTGTGAATGGCAAGTGCTACAGGAAGTGTGGGGTGAAAGGTCAAGTGCTACAGGAAGTGTGGGGTGAAAGGTCACCTGAGTATCTGGACAAACTGACCGCTAGTATAACAAGGATCTGTAAAGCTGTCATTGTTGCACATGGAGGATTTATTTATGAGAAGTTAGTTGAAAATAGTTATTTATTTGAAGTAGTTTAAGAACATCTTTTAGTAATTCATGTTATTAATGTCCTGAATATTCATTGTGATCAGTTGAATGTCACTTTGGTTAATCAAAGTACCAATTTCTTTCCATGAGAGCAGAATCTGTACATTATTCCAAACATTTGGCCGCCAGTGTGTGTCTATGTGCTTTATAAAACTGTTTATTATGCACTAGTAAAATCTAAAATGTATTTCCTAGAAATAGGAAGTGGGCGTGGCCTAGGGCTCCTCTGCGTCACTGTGTGTCATTAACATTGTGTGTTTGAACCCCCAACGACCAAGAACATTTGCCATTAAGCATTTGTTAAATTAAAGTGGAACCGGGGCGCTTTGCGTTTTACTAAATTCATTGTTTATATTTTCTCGGGAGTTTGGCGCGAACCTCCGCAGACAGCGCGAGCATCACAGCTCTTCAAGTCTTGTTCAGAAGTGGTTAAACGCATTCTTCAGGAACGGGACTCAGTGCAGTCCGCGGACCGGCTCAGTGAGATGGTCGGAGTTTAATTGAATGAGTCACTCAAGCGTGCCGCGGCCGCCAGTTGCCAGTTACCTTACTTACTCAAGGACACAATGGTGGTGACTGTGGGGATCGAACCAGCAACCTCCTGATTACCAGTTATGTGCTTTAGACCACTACACCATCACCATCCAAAGCGACTTACAGTGCACTTATTACAGGGACAATCCCCCCGGAGCAATGTGTCTTACTCAAGGACACAATGGTGGTGACTGTGGGGATCGAACCAGTGACCTTCTGATTACCAGATTACTAGTTATGTGCTTTAGACCACTACACCACCACACACACCTGCCGTGCAAATAACTCCAAGTTAGAAGTTTAATTGGTTTACTTTAAGTTGGAGGTTTTGCATTTGCACAGATGATGCTGCTGATTAGATCATAATGCCGTCTATGCTAAACACAGGCTCACCGAATCTGTTGATGACGGCAGTCTTTGCATCTGTGTTTTGAATAGAGATTCAGCGAGATACGTAAAAAGCTGGTCTTGGATCAGTCTCCCTTACACGCTCATATTAGCCTCAAAAACAGATGATATCTTTAATACAAACCGGGCGAATGGAGGATTTTCATTATGTTTATTTGTTTGGCTTGACTAAAATGGCGATTTTGTGTCCAAATGTTCTCAATGATTGATCAAAAGCACCGGCTGTGCCAGTGAACTTTATTTATTTTCCAATATGGCTGTTGGAGTTATGCATGGTTGGTTTTACAAACAGTAACTTTATCCATTTCCCTTGACGAGGAACGTCTGCCTTGTTGGCTTAATGTTAATATAATGATTGATAGATAAATATAGGAAGCTGTATTTGAGCAGAGTTAACCTGTTGTTGAACGCCCCCTTTCTGAGCACAAACCATGACAATGACCTGAGGTTAAATGCTTGTATTTACAGGACACTTTGGAGTTTCTTTTGAAAGAGACACTTTGGACTTTATTTCACAAGTGTCAGAATTAATATCTGTTGTTATTTATTAAAGTTAGAGAAGCTGACGTTTAATGGAAATATTTTGAACATGTTTTTATAATCTAATGAAACAATAATAAAAGTGTCAAGACACCCCAGAAATACAATGTTCTCAAAGTCACGAGTCTAAAGAAGTTTCGTTTCTAATCTGAAGATGATTTAATAATAAATGAGTTCCTGCAGCTTTAATCTCTGTCAAATCTCTGGAAGTGTTCAGAGTCAAATTAAGCTCCGCCTCTCAAGACGACACTAAATCTGACGGCACTGCTCGACTATTATGAATAAAACTACGCCACATTTTTAAAAACAGACGTTTGGAGACGGGCTGGTTTTGTTTATGAGACTAATATATCAGATCATAAACAGTTTTACAACATGAATGCTGCTCAGATTGCAGTTTGTTGAAGAACGATGATGAAGGCGAGATCTCATGTAAACAATGCAGAATATATCAATAATTCTCACATTTATCACTTATGCACAAAAAGTGCGATTGTATGTTTTTAATGAACGCTTGTCATGGACGACTGACCCAAGTGTGTTGAACTGGATTCATCTGGCGATCGTGTTTTCATAATAAAAGTCCCGTTTTGATAGCTTGTGTTTTCATAATAAAAGTCCCGTTTTGATATCGCATGTTTTCATAATAAAAGTCCCGTTTTGATATCGCATGTTTTTATAATAAAAGTCCGGTTTTGATATCGCATGTTTTCATAATAAAAGTCCGTTTGATAGCATGTTTTATAATAAAGTCCGTTTTGATATCGCATGTTTTCATAATAAAAGTCCCGTTTTGATATCGCATGTTTTCATAATAAAAGTCCCGTTTTGATATCACATGTTTTCATTTGTACTCCTGCACAAATAACTAAATCACTGTTTCTGGAGGATTACTATCCTGAAACAGAGATCGGATATCAATGTTGAACCCTCAGACCTTTGAAAACACGTATCACTGTTAACATTAATTACATTTATAGATGGTAAATTATATATTAAATGTGAGCAGAGTGACGTCATCACCGCGTGCGGTCGATTGTGTATCAACAGGTTAAAAGGTTTCACATGGCATCATATAAAAGTTAGAACTTAAAAGGTTCTCCTATGACATCATACAGAACTCCAAAACATCAAATTGCAGTACTTTACAAGATCGCAAAACTTTATAAATCACAGTGTACGTATAGATTAGGCATGTAAATATCGCTGTAATATTGGTTTTCCAGCCCTACTGCATTTGCGTACTTGCGTATGTTTCATGTCTTCTTGACAATCTTTGACCTGTGGTCCAAACAGCCAATCAATAAAGTTTGTGCCATGAATGAACATGATCACAGATAATCAATGAACTGTCGTCTGTGTTATGGTCTGATTTAGTGTTGTCAGAAGTACCGGTACTTCGGTACCAAGTCGATGCTAAAATATAGAAGATGTAATGGTACCGGTGTTTCTGCAGCACCGGATCTATCCAGTACCAGTGCACATGTATGACCGACACACGACAGCTTTAAAATGCTCACAGGATTATCTTGAATGCGTGCTCCATTACTTTTTATACACTGAAACGGACAATTAATCAAATTAAAATGGTGACATGCCCTAGAATGGTTTATTAAACCGATAAAGGCTGTAATCTTACTGTGGAAGAGATGTGTACATTAAATACATCCAACCTCTCATCCACTAGAACCTCCACAGACATTGAGAATCAGTCACGTTGCAGTCGAGTGTTTAGTGGTGTGTAAAGTGAGATGAGGATTAGCGTCGGGTGCGTCTGCAGGAATGCAGATATTTCTATATAGACCAGAGCTTTGCTGTTCTGGAAGTGTGTGGCGACTCCTTATAATCATGTGTATTCGCACGAGTATATGTTGTGGGCCATTATATATATTTAGCTTCATCTAATGACACCTAGAAATGGTTACATTATATGGCGAGAACACCCACACATGTGTATCGTTATCGGCTGATAATCTTATGTGATATTGTCTGATTAATCGCTCCAGTGGCTATATGGTAAATGTTCTGCACTTATATAGCACCTTTTTAACCTTGGCGGTATTCAAAGCGCTTTACACAGCGTCTAATTCACACACCAATGATGGCAGAGCTGCATGCAAGGTGCTAGTCTGCCATTGGGAGCAATTTGGGGTTCAGTGTCTTGCCCAAGGACACTTCGGGATGTGGAGTCATGTGGGCTGGGAATCAAACCACCAACCCTGTGATTAGTGACTGAGCCGCTCTACCGCCTGAGACACTTTCTACTATGCAGTTCCTGTAGCTCAACTGGTAGAGCATGGCGCTAGGAATGCCATGCTCATGGGTTTTCAACACACTGAGAAGGTTTACATGCACATCAATACGCTGATTACTCCCAAAAGCTTATTTATAAAATCTAACGAAGCAAGAAATCCATTTACATGACATTTGATATATTTGTGTTATTCTCCGCTTTTGACGTCAACACGTGCACACGATGGATAAACCGCTTATGTGTTAACATGCAGTGAAACATCTACCCGTGTCGATCAGTTTATACAGTTTATGACCTTGCACCAATTAAGGAATGCTGTTTAATGCACACATGACCACACACACACGTTGTCGGCTTATTAAGCATATTTGGTGTAAGAACGTGCATGTCATTGATGACATGTATACCTTGAATGCACTGTAAAGATGTTTGGGAGAAAAGAGAATTACATTAAATGTTAGTCTGCAGAGAGGTTCAGGTGGACTGCTTGATAACGTGTGAAATATGGGCACAAATCATTCAAATGCAATATATCCTAACTTCATATTTTCAGCCAGTTAAGGTCTGTAAACAGCACGGGGAGTTTATGGGGAGTTTATGGGGAGTTTTCCTTGGAAATATGTGTGAGTGATAAACAGAGTAAATGGGAAGTTCACTGAGGTGGAAAATACTGTCCGACTTTCCCTTCAACACTACAGCTGTGTCCTCACCACACCTCACACAGGTGACACCAACCGTCCAATTGTAAAGTGTTCATTTCTAGTTAATGTTTGTATTAGTGGTATTTATTACTCATTTACCACAGTTTTACTGTCGTCAGTACTGTAGGTATTGTGGAAGACGCTATGGTTATCATGCATTTATTATTTAACTTTAGTCTTATGTGTATAAAATCCCATATTTATGCTGAAAAAGCAGCTTTGCATTGTTTATCACGTCATTAAAAGAGGAATGTTTTGCACTAGACGATCAAGACATTTGGATCAGCTTCAGGATGTAAACGTGTTTAATGTGCAGCATTTTATGCTTTCTTTTTATAGCCAGTCAGTTGGTTGTACGGCACTGCATACATGGTGGAAATGGGCACAATAGAAGCATTTTAAAGGATGTTTTATACAATATCTGGCTTTATATGCGAGGTGAATGCATAATCCATGAATATTAATATTGCTTGGTAACTCTCATGGAGCGTCATGTGACTTTATCAATATGCATTGACAAATCCTTTGCTGTAGTTATTATTTCCAGATATTTATAACATAACAAATGAATGAAACTGAGGACTACTAAAGCATGCTGAACTAATGGATAACTAAATGATTCCTGCTCCAGTTAAACCCAGTTCATTCCAGTGTACTATAAACAGATGTTGTGAAGAGTCGCACAGGAGGAGTCCGGCTGTTGTTTTGTGCACGTAAACTTTATTACGGGCATCTGATTAAAGAGAGGTGTGTGTTTGCGTGTGTGTTTATTTGCATGCAAACATCCCACGCTCGAATCTGTCACTCAAACCCTGTGCTCTGTTGCGCGCATGTGCATTAGATACGGCGATATGGACACACATGCGTGCAAGCAAACATTATACAGAACAAAAAGGAAACAAACATGCGCTAGTATAAAGAGATGCCTATGAGAACGGCCCTGTCACGTCCTACCCGCTCCGCGCTTGGTGTGTGTGTGTGTGTGTGTGCGCGCCCGCGCGCGGTGTGTGTGTGTGTGCGCGCCCGCGCGCGGTGTGTGTGTGTGTGTGTGTGTGTGTGTGTGTGCGCGCCCGCGCGCGGTGTGTGTGTGCGTGCGCGCGCGATGTGTGTGTGTGTGTGTGTGTGTGTGTATGTCTGTGTGTGTGTATGTCAGTGTGTGTGTGTGAGAGTGTGTATATCAGTGTGTGTGTGTGAGAGTGTGTATATATGTGTGTATATCAGTGTGTGTGTGTGAGAGTGTGTATATATGTGTGTATATCAGTGTGTGTGTGTGAGAGTGTGTATATATGTGTGTATATCAGTGTGTGTGTGTGAGAGTGTGTATATATGTGTGTATATCAGTGTGTGTGTGTGAGAGTGTGTATATATGTGTGTATATCAGTGTGTGTGTGTGTGTGTGTGTGTGTGTGTATCTGTCTGTGTGTATGTATCTGTCTGTGTGTGTGTGTATGTCTGTGTGTGTGTATGTCAGTGTGTGTGTGTGTGAGAGTGTGTATATCAGTGTGTGTGTGTGAGAGTGTGTATATCAGTGTGTGTGTGTGAGAGTGTGTATATATGTGTGTATATCAGTGTGTGTGTGTGAGAGTGTGTATATATGTGTGTATATCAG
>NC_068279.1:292500-305000 GCF_025860055.1 Xyrauchen texanus | reverse complement strand
TGTCCGGATGTCACTGATGTACTGACGTAGTAGCAGAAGAAATCAGGAAAAAGGTTTACAATTGGCGTAGCCACGCCCCAAACTCATGCTATAGGCTGAGCTAGAGGGATGGGTGGAGCTGAGGGTGCATTTTTATTTTCCCAATCCAGAGTCCTCATGGTGGCGTTGTGACTCGCCTCAATCCGGGTGTTGCGGAGGACGAATCTCAGTTGCGTCCGAGACAGTCAATCCGCGCGTCTTATCACGTGACTTGTTGAGCGTGTTACCATGGAGACGTAGCGCGTGTGGAGGCTTCACGCTATTCTCCGCGGCATCCACGCACAACTCGCCACACGCCCCACCGAGAGCGAGAACCACATTATAGTGACCACGAGGAGGTTACCCCATGTGACTTTATGCTCCCTAGCAACCGGCCAATTTGGTTGCTAAGGAGACCTGGCTGGAGTCACTCACCACACGCCCCACCGAGAGTGAGAACCACATTATAGCGACCACGAGGAGGTTACCCCATGTGACTCTACCCTCCCTAGCAACCGGCCAATTTGGTTACCCCATGTGACTCTACCCTCCCTAGCAACCGGACCAATTTGGTTACCCCATGTGACTCTACCCTCCCTAGCAACTGGACCAATTTCGTTACCTCATGTGACTCTACCCTCCCTAGCAACCAGGCCAATTTGGTTACCTCATGTGACTCTACCCTCCCTAGCAACCGGCCAAGTTGGTTACCTCATGTTACGCTACCCTCCCTAGCAACTGGGCCAATTTGGTTATCCCATGTGACTCTACCCTCCCTAGCAACCGGGCCAATTTAGTTATCCCATGTGACTCTACCCTCCCTAGCAACCGGGCCAATTTGGTTATCCCATGTGATGATGATGCACTTCCATTTTTCCTGCATCTTTTTTGGAAGCATTGTCATGTGGGTACGCCTACGTCGTTACCAAATTAACCCACGCCCAGATGGGTTGGTTACGTCTGAATGCGCATGTCTGGTTTGGTCACGTGCAATTAATAGTGCGGACAGTCTGCCTGAAAAGATCTGATTTCCCTGCAGTCTGAACACTTCCTTAAATAAATAGAAGCCCAGATGCAGTTTATTGTTCAACCAAAATCCCATAAATAACCCGAAAAAAAGATTTGGTGCATAACGAGGGACTTTTAAGTATAAACAAGCCTGAAACACGTGGGGGACTCTTATTTTGAAATATTGAAATTATAAGAAAACGGCCGGCAACTATCGTCATAGATGTTGGCACCGATTAACCGATATATCCTCAAGAATTGAAACATTTATAAACCATATAAACTAAACCGCTCAAAGACGATTAAAACTGATTGTAGGTCAGTGATGAAACGTATTTCTCCACTGAAAGAATACATACCTGTGCTTGTGTTGCACAGGGGGAACTGAGATGACCAAACGGCACACAGATCCCCGACTGTCAATCAACTGAAGCACATGCTCGAGGGCATCCCTGTCCCAGTATAATGCAACATTGGGGTTTACAGTGTGGTAGAGTCGTGACTGTACAGCTTAAATCATTCATCCGCACACCCGGCGCTCTTCCTTCATGCTTGATGGATCAGTGTTCGTATCTCGTGTCCGTCATCATGAGAGAGGAAGCGCAGTGGGCGTGTCAGGACAGGGATGCCCTTGAGCATGTGCTTTATTTGATTGACAGCATCATTTCCTCTCACAGTAGCATAAGAGATGCATTTATGACATGCATGTAAAGGGATTATTGTTTAGGGAAGGGTCAGGATTGATCACTAGTTGAGTTCATCTAGAGATAGCTGCTGTATTTGTGAAGGGATTAATATTTAGACAACAAGCGTTGTGTATTAGCGTTCACGCGGTTACACATTTACACACTCGGCGGCACGTTAAAACCTTCTCTGAGCATCTAAATTCATCTTTAAAGCACTTTTGCAAGAAATTCAGCAGCTGAAACGATACATTAAGAATGGCTGTTGTGTTCAAATCACTTTATCCTTTATGCATAATCCATAGTTTGTTTGTTTTTAACTAATTAACTATTCATGAATGTGTCACAGCATTAAATGGCATGAAAGTAATTTCTATATGTAACATGTTTTTTTTGCTACAGTGGAACATGAATCAATCACGGGCGTGTGTGAACTTGCTACATTTCAAAAACTCTTTATTTCCTGATACAGTCCGTAATAAAGTCATTGAGAAACGGTTCTTTTAGAGTTTTAGATCAATAGAAATGACATCAAATGTATCACAATTACAATATCGATGGAAATGGTCAACGATTGTGATTTTTGAATATTTTGCTAGTTATGGTCAACTTTAGAACAGTTAATCAGATAGAAATAGCTCTTTGTCTATATAAAATGATATTACACATTTGCATCCATCAATCACAAAAGGCGG
The DNA here is from genome assembly GCF_025860055.1 of Xyrauchen texanus. NCBI lineage: Eukaryota > Metazoa > Chordata > Actinopteri > Cypriniformes > Catostomidae > Xyrauchen > Xyrauchen texanus. The sequence goes on along the minus strand of NC_068279.1, from coordinate 302,596 downwards.
GAAAAGTTATGGTGATGTCAATGATTGGTTAGAAGGTGTGGGAACCCTCAGGCTTTGGGCGTTATGTTGCATCTCAGGTTTTTTTTCTGCATCTTGCGCCATGAGCTGGAGCCGTGAACACCATGGTGTGGTGGTGGCGTAGTGGGCTAAAGCACATAACTGGTAATCAGGAGGTTGCTGGTTTGATCCCCACAGTCACCACCATTGTGTCCTTGAGTAAGACACTTAACTCCAGGTTGCTCCAGGGGGATTGTCCCTGTAATAAGTGCTCTGTATAATACATTGGTACTCAGAAGGTTGCTGGTTCTATCCCCACAGTCACCACCATTATGTCCTTGAGTAAGGCACTTAACTCCAGGTTGTTCCGAGGGGATTGTCCCTGTAATAAGTGCCCTGTATAATACATTGGTAATCAGAAGGTTGCTGGTTTGATCCCCACAGTCACCACCATTGTGTCCTTGAGTAAGACACTTAACTCCAGGTTGTTCCGGGGGGATTGTCCCTGTAATAAGTGCACTGTAAGTCACTTTGGATAAACGCATCTGTCAAATGCATAAATGTAAATATGAGCATTGCATTTTTAGATGTCATGTCAAGTAAAACAAAAAAGAAAATGGTTATTTTAAAAATTAGTAACTTTGTGTTTTAATGCTGCTGCATTTTATTCCTTTCCATCTTGATATTTCTGAACACAAGAATTTGTCCTGTGTGAACTAAGAAACGTGTTTAATGATCCTAAACTAGCCTTCCTCAAGACGACTTGTGCTCCTACAGGGGTGTCACGACCCCCGAATAGCACATCGAGGCACATTCGAAACTCTCTGAGTGTTTTGGAGAAAGACGTGGTTCGTTCTTCTCTACTTTGTGCCAGGACGGTGTGTTACAGCATGTCCTTTTAGTGCAGACAGCAATGCATGCTGGGAATTTTTAGAGAGAGGGAGAGAGACACCCTCTGTATGTAACAATGGAGAACGGGGCGATCAATGCCTGGGAAGAATGCTGTGTCACTGCTCGCTGCGTACTCTCTCTCTGTGTGTCTCAGTGTCTCTCGCTCATCGTGACTGCTCACTGATGCATTGCCTCTCCCCCAACGCGGCAGCTATGCAGCACAGCCATGCAGCACAGTCATGCAGCACAGTCATGCAGCACAGCCATGCAGCACAGCCATGCAGCACAGCCATGCAGCACAGTCATGCAGCACAGTCATGCAGCACAGCGCTTTGAGAGAGGAAACTGACAATGATGGAGATATTGCGCTTGTGATTTGAGTGATGTGTGCATGCATGCCTGTGCATGTTCAATCGACCGAATTACTGCAATTGTGTTGAATTTGAAATAGTTGATAATTATGATCACATGCGGTTACAGTTGTGATACCAAAACATGTCGTGCAAAAACGCGGGAGCTTTCATGCAAGTTAAAACAACGACAAAGTTTAAGGTTGCGCTGATACAAAACAAACAATTTTAATGCTCGTAGTTTCTTGTTACTTATAACTGTTTATATGTACGCATGTAATTGTTTTAATTTATTATTTACATTTGATATGTAACTTTTAAAAAGGCTAATGGGGTGTGTTCAATAGCATAACGCCTATATTCGTTTATCAAAATGAGCGTAGAGAAAACTTAAGTTTAACCAGTATTTTAACAACTACTCAAAGTTTTGACGTCAAACGATGACGTTTGGAAAGTGAGGCTGCGTCTACATTAATCCGGATACATTTGAAAACGGCGTTTTCGTTTCGAAGTGCTCTGCGTCCACACTAGCGATTTCAAGCGTTTTCCAAAAGTTGCTCATGTGGGAAATCCCCGCTGCATGTACGGTCTGAAACCCAATTGTTTCGTCGCCGGACACCAATTCCGAGTAAACTTCCCGTTGCATTTAAAGGAACGCAATGTGATGGTTGAACAAAGTAACGTTTATTTTAACAATGCTATAAAGTATCAAATACAACCGCGCCGCTATAACACAAGCCGCCATCTTGATAGTTTTAGTTGGATCACATGACTAAAAGTGTGTCGTCGTATTCCAAAGCGTCCGTTTTCACAGTCCGCACTTCAACGCCAAAACAGCGTTTTCAAATGTGTCCGCTCCAGAGTGTGTTTTCAAATGTATCGCTTGTTTTAGACGAGAAGCACATTTAATGCTTTCTAAGCACCGAATGCGAGATGAATATCATTAAAGTTGCTTCGGCGATCTTCGGCGGTTTTTGGCAGCGGCCAAATATATTCAATGAAGGAAAAACCCTGACTGTAACGATTTTAAACGATCTATGGATGATTATAAATAAAATTAGCTGAAAGTCGTTTTTTGCATCGCTAACTCTGATGTAAATGTGATCCAGTTAGCATGCTAATGTGTAAATGGGGCTTCGATTGGTGCTCGGTCAGTGGAAGCATTCAGACGCTCGTTTTAAGAGAACTGAATGAAGTAAAAGCTGCACATGTGCTGCTCTGCCATGTTGCTGAGGCTGCAAGCTGGCACAAATGAGATCTCGGTGAAGGGTGAACGCAGGAAGAGAGGGAGGGAGAGCGGTAGAGCGAGCGTGCACGTGAGCGGGGGATGCGGTGGATGGGGCAGAGCTTAGCATCAGGCAATACCCTTTTAAATAGTCTCTCTCTCTCTCTCTCTCTGGTCACGCTGGTATACGCGTTCTCTCTCCTTCCCGTCCTGCTCTTCTCAAAGCACCTCTTTTGTTCTGGAATATTCTACCTCTCATCCGAGTAACAGGACCCACTGGACCCTCTGGTTTGGAATCTTTAAAGGGGAAAAACGTGCGTCATCTTGATCTGGGAGCGTTGCGTGTGAAAGGGACGCACGCTGGTCTCCGCCGAGGGAAGGATGGTTTTGCCGGCTCGTCCTGTAACTGTTCTCGCAGTGTGTGTCTCCTGGGCAACCGTGCCCGCCCTCCTCGCGCCATGAGCCGGGCCAAGCGAGTCCACTGCTACATGCTCAACTGCTTTGTAAGTGATGCTCTCTGCGTGTGTGCGCGCGTGTGTGCGCGTGTGTGTGCGTGTGCGAGTGTGCGCATGTGTGTGTGTGTGTGTGTGTGTCTTTGTTAGAAATTCACTTTATTTGACTAAATCTTTACAATAATTTACCATTTATCATTTTAATTTAGGAGTAATCGATTACTGTTTTTTTGGGTTAGAGTACTCGATTATAATAATTCGGTAATGTCCGTCCCCAGATGTGTGTTTCTGGTGCTCTCATGCTGTTGTTTGGTTCTCATGTTGAATTTGCATGTTTAGTTTTGTAGTTTCTGATCGTACATTATTGAATATAAATGTATCGCTTATTAATAAACACTTAATTATTAACTAGTGTACTGATAATGCAGCAGCAGCATGAACAGGAATTCCAGTCTTCAGTAGAAAAGAAACCAGTGTTTTATTTTTATTTTTTCCCCAAAAATGTTTCAACTATTTTTTGGTTAAATTTAGATGTAATGTTGCGTTCACATACAATGCGAAGTGAGCGTTTCGCGTTACGCGATTACATACAAAGTCAATGCAAATATACGGATAGATATGAATTTGCACTGAATGGCGCAAATTAAGTGAATGTTGAAAAGGTGACGTAGTGACGTAGCAGCAGAAGAAATCTGGAAAAAAAAAATACTTGCCGGTTCTCCGATACGCCATAGCTTGTTCCTCGGCCACTCCTCCAACCTCTAACGGACGGCAGCCACGCCTCCCCTGGCGGACGGAACACCCCGCCGCGTTCTCGGGGAACAGAACAGGTCTCCCCCGCCCCTGGCAGCGTTTCTCCTGCTCCAGGCGTTCGGCAGTGAGCCCCTCCCCGCTTGCGGTCAGCGGTCTCAGACCCCGCCGCTCCAGGCGCTCGATTAGGAGCCCCTTCTCCCCTTGCGGTCGGCGGCCGTTCCTCCGCTTCAAAGCGGCCGGGCTCCTCTGTCCCCCGGAAGATGGCCGCGACTGCTCCGTTGGTAGTGGCGAGAACACTACGGCATATCCTTCACGGGGTTTCGGCACCAGTGGAAAGTTCAATGGAAAGGAGGCGGCAAAAACCGGATATATTTTGGTCTGTAAGTGAAATAAAGTGCTTGTATTATTCTCCAGATCTTTCCGATCGTTGATGGTTTGAATGTTTGATGATGGTGATTCAGGATAGATACACCGTTTGTCACGGCGGCGACACATTGTTAAACAACATCAACGGTTGATTGTGTCGTATATTCTCTGATCATCTCGTTTATCAGTCACTAATCTGAACCTTCTTACCCATTATAGGAATTAACGGATGATGATGATAAATGTATCTCATTTCAGCATTGCTGTGCGTGTGCGTGCGTGCGTGTGCGTGCGTGCGTGTGCGTGTGCGTGCGTGTGTGTGCGTGCGTGTGTGTGTGTGTGTGTGTGAGAGAGAGTGTGTGTGTGCGTGAGTGAGTGCGAGCGTGAGTGTGTGACTTTGTGCGTGAGTGCGTGCGTGTGTGTGCGTGAGTGTGTGCGTGTGTGTGCGTGAGTGTACGTGTGCGTGTGCGTGTGTGTGCGTGAGTGTGTGTGTGCTGTTCTACCCCAGATATCCCTCTGCATCGCTGTGTTTCACATGTGTTCTTGTTGGGCTCGCTGCCGCCTGATCTTTTCAAATATTCCTCCTCCTGAAATATTCAGTAGCTCTGAGAACTCCCTCCTCTCTCTCTCTCTCTCTCTCTGTGTCTCTGTGTGTGTCTCTCTCACTCTCTCTCTGTGTCTCTGTGTGTCTCTCTCTCTCTCTCTCTCTCTCTCTCTCTCTCGCTCTGTGTCTCTGTGTGTGTCTCTCTCTCTCTCTCTCTCTGTGTGTGTCTGTATGTGTCTCTCTCTCTGTGTCTCTGTGTGTGTGTCTCTCTCTCTCTCTCTCTCTCTGCACTCACACACTCACGCAGAGTGTCTGTGTGGGTGTGTGTGTGTTTGTCTGATGTTCTGTTTAATTAAAGATTGGTTGTTTGTTACTCTGGTTCCCCTTAGAGGATTTGAGCACTAAACCATATGAAGACCAGCTAAGACCAGCTAACCATCGTAGGCTGGTTTATGGGTCAATGACATGATGTTTTTGTTTGTCTAGATTCATTATATTATTCAAAATACATAAATGAATTGAATCTTCCATGATGAACAAATGATTCATTTCGATATATTTTGTGGGGCTTAAGGTCAACAATGTCAGGGGGTGTGACGGCATGTGGGCGGGGCTTCTGCTGTTGAACCTCGAGACTGTTACGGATAAATATCAGATATTTGGCTATTTTTAGGGAAAGTCACTTTTGTTTCCAGGTCAAATGGAGTAACTGAGAAAACATCTTGATATTATTGACCAAAAATGCATGATATTTGTTTTTATTTATTTTTATGTATTTTAATTATTATAATTAAGTTTATTCAAAAGTTTCAAAGTTTAAGATATTCGTAACACCGTATATAGTTTATTATCATCTTGCGGGATTTTGTAAACGAGCAACACGAGCCTCAATCACCTCGAGCGCTTCAATAATCCGACACCGTCTGTAATCCCAGACAAAACACTTATGCATGGGAATGTGGGAAGAGACACTGGAGACGGAATTCCAATCCAGACGATTGTAAGTGGCCTGAGGCGGTATCCATGGCAACCAGACTCCTCACTGATGGGCATGTTGATGTTTCGGTGTAAATAATTGCAAAAGCCTTCCGGTAATTATCAGAGTCGTACATTATTTACTCACCCTCATGTTGTTCCAAATCCATATGCTGTAATGATTTCCTTTTAAGGCAGCTCATTTTCATACAACAGTTCAACATACAAGGTCCAGAAACGACAAAAAAAACACCTTAAATTAGGGTTTGCACGCTCTTGTTGTTTCAACTCGAAAAAATGAAGTGTTTGTGCTGCCTTAAAAGTGTAAGTTGTGCCAACTTAGGAGGGAAAGTTATTTAAACCGAGCATAAAATCCTTATCTTGTAATCTAGTGGCTCTCAATTTTTGGTTCACGCCCCTTTTTGAAACAAGAAAAACGTTTGTGGGTTTTGATTGATTTTAAAAGATTTAACTGCATTTTCTTTCATATTTTGTCACTAGTTTGTTTTTATTTTGTGAACACTTTGCATAAATACACAATAATTGTTAATTATGCCTATAAACATTATGCAGGAGAAACGCCTGGAACACGTTGCAAATATTGTCAGCCAATGACTGTATTAGATGACTCATGGATCCCCTTTTCTCCCAGTTTGGAATGCCCAATTCCCTCTACTTAGTAGGTCCTCGTGGTGGTGCGGTTACTCGCCTCAATCCGGGTGGTGGACGACCAGTCTCAGTTGCCTCCGCTTCTGAGACCGTCAATCGACGCATCTGATCACATGACTCGTTGTGCATGACACCGCGGAGACTCACAGCATGTGGAGACTCATGCTACTCTCCACGATCCACACACAACTCACCACACGCCCCATTGAGAGAACCACTAATCACCACCACGAGGAGGTTACCCCATGTGACTCTACCCTCCCTAGCAACCGGCCCAATTTGGTTGTTTAGGAGACCTGACTGGAGTCACTCGGCACGCCCTGGATTCAGACTCACGACTCCAGGTGTGATAGTCAGCGGCAATACTCGCAGAGTTGTGTGTGGATCGTGGAGAGTAGCATGAGTCTCCACATGCTGTGAGTCTCCGCAGTGTCATGCACAACGAGTCACGTGATCAGATGCGCGGATTGATGAAGTGGAGGCCACTTCGGGTTGATGCGAGTAACCGCGGCACCACGAAGACCTACTAAGTAGTGGGAATTGGCGTTCCAATTTGGGGAGAAAGGGCAGAGGAAAATAAATTGCGCACATTGTTTCTTTTTTGCCACTATTTTTGTTGAATGTGTGAAAGTGAGGACGGGTCAGTCTTCCTGCCCCATACTTGGAGAACCACTACTGGACACAATAATGGAAATGAATTGGTCAGAAACAGTTGGAAGCACTGGTGTTAGGTGTGTGTGAGGAACGGTCAATATTGGCCTGTGCTGAAGCTCTGCAAATGGTTGGGTTGGGTAAGTAAGAAAGGAAGCTATGCAGGTTTTTGCTCTGCTTTGCCGATGCATCTGACAGGCCATTTATCCACCTGTTTTGGCCTCGTACCATGTTTGATCTTTGGCTACTGGGCTTTTTATAGCACGTCTGCCACTGATCTTCGTAAAGAGAGAAAAGTCTCGTTAAGGCAGTCCGGCGTCTCAGGGCGAGTCTAAGGAGGTTGAGTATTAGTTTAATCCTAAGTGTCAAAATATCTCTCTTCTCCTCTTGAGTATTTTCAACACGTTTTTAGTCGCCCCGTAGTAAAACGCCAATGCAGCACCACTGATTGAGAGCGAGATGTATGTTCAGTGTGGACTGATGAATTGCTCATGGAGATTGAGTGATGGAGAGAAGCATCGAGCCCATCCGAGAGATTGGTCTTAAATCTCCTCTCCCCTATTCTATTGTACTTTTTACGTCTGATGCCTCCCAGTTAAAACATCTTCTATAATATCAAATACAAGATTAATGTGGATGCAAGTGTCCCGTGACTTTATTCTCCTCATCGAGGTACACATAGGACATTTCCTTAACTTAAACTGCAGTTTTGTGGCTTTTAGCCTGTGTATATTTAATCTATGTGGCCATTTTCAGCAGTGAATGCTGTGATTTAAAGCTCTCTGCATAGATATGGAAAGCATTTCCAACTGTTCTGAGACCAGTGCAGATACTTAGAGAATTTAGGTGTGGTGGTGGTGATGGTGTAGTGGACTAAAGCACATAACTGGTAATCTGGTAATCAGAAGGTTGCTGGTTCGATCCCCATAGTCACCACCATTGTGTCCTTGGGCAAGACACTTAACTCCAGGTTGCTCCCAATGGCAGACTAACAACTTACGTGCAGCTCTGCTGTCATTGGTGTGAGCGTGTGAACGTGTGTGTGTGAGTGAATGGGTGAATGAGTCACAGTGTAAAGCACTTTGAATACCGCTAAGGTTACTTATTATTAAAAGACCATTTCGATTCGCCTCTGGACGCACGTGTCCGCTTGTGTGTTTGACTGGTCTGGAATCGCGGTCTTCCAAGTGTAAAGTCCATCACTCTATCAGGTGAGCTACCGCGCGAGCTAATCACATTGGAATGAGTGTGTAAATGTAGGCGAGTCTGTAATACAAGCGTTAAAATGTATCGTTGTTCAAATGATGCTGATTTGTGTGAAAGTGAATAAAACGCACACTTGTTGTAGCGCCTCTAGTGTTCATTTCGGCAGGAAACTGTGATGAAATGTAGATTTCAGCATGTAAAAGTCAGTTTGCTAAAATGTAGAAGTCGTTCATTCTATGAGAATAGGTTGTTATAATTGTAGGTTTTGCCAAAATATAGTATTTACTGCAATTACTGTTACTATTGTAAAATTATAGCAAAGAATCTTCTGAGATTTCTATTTTCTAACAAACCACTTACCGTGTTTATATCGTTCAGTTTGGCTACAGTTGAAGTCAGAAGTTTACATACACTTAGCTTGAAGTCATTAAAACTCATTCTTTAACCCCTCCACAGATTTAATATCAGCAAACTATAGTTTTGGCGAGTCGTTTAGGACATCTACTTTGTGCGTGACACGAGTCAGACCAATTGTGTCACTTGTAATTGACTATAATCGCAATTCCATCTGGTCAGAAGTTTACATACAGTAAGTTAACTGTGTCTTTAATCAGCTTGGAACATTCCAGAAAATGATGTCAAGCCTCTAGACAATTAGCCAGTTAGCTTCTGATAGGAGGTGCACTGAATTGGATGAGTACCTGTGGATGCATTTTAAGGCCTTCAGACTCAGTGTCGCTTTGCTTGACATCATGGGAACATCAAAAGAAATCAGACAAGACCTCAGAAAACTATTGTGGACCTCCACAAGTCTGGTTTATTCTTGGGAGTAATTTCCAAACACCTGAAGGTGCCACGTTCATCTGTACAAACAACAGTACACAAGTATAAACACCATGTGACCACACAGTCATCACACCGCTCAGGAAGGAGACGCATTCTGTCTCCTAGAGATGAACGTAGTTTGTGTGAAAAGTGCAAATCAATCCCAGAACAACAGCAAAGGACCTTGTGAAGATGCTGGAGGAAACAGGTGGACGAGTATCTAGATCCACAGCAAAACCAGTCCTATATGGACATCACCTGAAAGGCTCAGCAAGGAAGAAGCCGCTGCTCCAAAACCACCATAAACAAGCCAGAATACAGTTTGCAAGTGCACATGGGGACAAAGATCTGACTTTAGGAGAAATGTCCTCTGATCTGATGACACACTATTGAACTGTTTGGTCATAATGACCATCGTTATGTTTGGAGGGAAAAGGGTGAAGAACAGCATCCCAACCGTGAAGCATGGGGGTGCAGCATCATGTTGTGGGGGTGCTGCAGGAGGGACAGGTGCACTTCACTAAATAGATGATGACATCATGAGGAAGGAACATTATGTGGATATATTGAAGCAACATCTCAAGACATCAGACAGGAAGTTAAAGCTCGTCACAAATGGGTCTTCCAAATGCACAATGACCCCAAGCACACCTCCAAAGTTGTGGCCAAATGGCTGAAGGACACAAAGTCAAGATATTGGAGCGGCATCACAAAGCCCTGACCTCAATCCGATGGACTTTTGGGCAGAACTGATAAAGCGTGTGCGAGCAAGGAGGTGATGCCTCACAAGCAAAAGTTCAACAGTTTTTGTTTCTCTTGCGTAAGAGAGAGTCCGGATATAAATCAGCTCTTTATTTTGTCATTTCTACTAAATGTTTGTGTTGATGTTGCCTGCAGCTTCTCTAAGTGGGCCAATAAACCATATTCAAGAGATGGAGCTTTTCATCAAATTTCCTGCCAAAACAACGACACAATTTCAATAAAATGGAGAATTGCTCCATTTAAGCATCTGACACACTGTCAAAGCGCCATAGCAACAAGACACACTCCGCCCATATACTTGGGAGTGAACCCATGGAGAATTCTGAGTGTCTTATTTAATGCAGATGTGTGAGCGGTGATCATACTCGGAGTCCTCATGGTGGCACGGTTACTCGCCTCAATCCGGGTGGTGGAGGACGAATCTCAGTTG
>NC_068279.1:262500-287500 GCF_025860055.1 Xyrauchen texanus | reverse complement strand
TGCTAATCACGCTATCTGTCATGTTGATCGTAATATCCGAGCTCCCTAGCAACCGGGCCAATTTGGTTACCCCATGTGACTTTACCTTCCCTAGCAACCAGGCCAATTTGGTTACCCCATGTGACTCTATCCTCCCTAGCAACCGGAGCTAATTTGGTTACCCCATGTGACTGTACCCTCCCTAGCAACCATCCTTTTGCAGCACCACGCTCGAATCCAGTGAGCTCTTCAGTACGACCCAGGGCTGGACTGATAATTGGGCATTTTCCCGGTGTGTAGACGCACTTTGGGACCGATCAGGGGTAGACTGGCCATCGGGAGAACCGAGCTGGCCGGTGTGGTGATGTGAAATGGTGCCAAATGGGCCGTGGTAAGCTAGAATGAGCCGCTGTATTATGTAGAACGGACCACAAAATGGCGTCGCGATGTGCAGAAAAGGACAGCAAACACCCCTTTTTTGTCAGTAATTGCGTGGCCAGATTACCACCGTAATCCTGTTTGTCCATGGTTTACTACAGAATTATACGTGCATCATTTAATGAAACATGTCTTTGTGTTCGCAGGGTGAAGAAGGACCTCCAAGTCTGGAGTATATCCAGGCCAGGGATCTGTTCCCCCAGAAAGAACTGGTCAAAGAACACGACAGTCTTCAGGTTTGTACGCTTGCCTTATGTAGGGTCAGGGGTTATGACCCCCATAGTCTTGCATGCACCGACTGAACTTGCATCATGTGACTTGTTCCACCTGTGAATTATAAACCTGTGTTATGCATATGTTGACACAACCCTCATTGTATCATGTAGTCATCCGTGTTGAGCATCATCTCATGTCGTGGGTTAGTCACACCTCTCACGCACAGTGTTTGGTCATGTAAAGGTGTCTGTCGTTTCCGTGTCATTAACTGATAGCAGCTTTCTGCTAACACACACTTTAATGCTTGAACGGTTCATACAGTTACACAATGGACTAAGAGGACCGATGGTGAGCGAGATACAGACCCTGTTTAACGGGAATTAGCATCAGGTGTTCAGCGCTCTCTTAGTGGACACACTCCGGGTTTGTCCTGGGTCAAAAATGGTCTTCGGTGGTGGTTATTCATACCTACTTTAATATCATCTACTTTAGGGATGAACGATTTGGACTGACAAAAAAAGGAACATAAATTCGACAGTAATTAACCACTAATAATTGGTCTGGTTTATTAGACCTTTTGTTCGCTGATTTCTCACCCTTGTATAATAGCCCCTGGCTGGGGATTTTGCATAGCAACTGGCTCAAATGTTCTGTCGCTGTCCTTTTTTTAGCCGACTACGCCACCACCACTGTATGCTTGTGCATTAAGAGAAATGTACTTGCTGGATCTTTCAAAGACCTGACAGCATGAAATACATTAGAACTGCTAATGGTGTAAGCATAACAACAAACCACACTGTACAAACAGTAACATGCGTGAGAATAAAACACAGGAGCTGCGTATACAGCCTCATAAGTCACTTATAATGTTAGTGTTGTTTCTTACACCATTAGCGGTTCTAATGTATTTCATGCTGTCAGGTCTTTGAAAGATCCAGCAAGTACATTTCTCTTAATGCACAAGCATACAGTGGTGGTGGCGTAGTCGGCTAAAGCACATAACTGGTAATCAGAAGGTTGCTGGTTTGATCCCCACAGTCACCACCATTGTGTCCTTGAGTAAGACACTTAACTCCAGGTTGCTCCGGGGGGATTGTCCCTGTAATAAGTGCTCTGTATAATACATTGGTACTCAGAAGGTTGCTGGTTCGATCCCCACAGCCACCACCATTGTGTCCTTGAGTAAGACACTTAACTCCAGGTTGTTCCGGGGGGATTGTCCCTGTAATAAGTGCTCTGTATAATACATTGGTAATCAGGAGGTCGCTGGTTTGATCCCCACAGTCACCACCATTGTGTCCTTGAGTAAGACACTTAACTCCAGGTTGCTCCGGGGGGATTGTCCCTGTAATAAGTGCACTGTAAGTCACTTTGGATAAAAGCGTCTGCCAAATGCATAAATGTAAATGTAAATGTATACAGTTGAAGTCATTAAAACTCATTATTTTAACCACTCCACAGATTTTATATTAGCAAACTATAGTTTTGGCGAGTCGTTTAGGAAATTTTTGTGTGTCTGTAAACAACATTTTGTCAGAAATGACCCCTCTTACATATGGAGTTCCTCAGGGTTCTGTTTTAGGTCCTATTTTGTTTTTATTGTATATTAGCCCTCTGGGTGATATAATTCGTAATTTAAAAAATGTGTCATCACTTTTACGCGGATGACATTCAGTTGTACTGCTCATTCAAAGAGTCGGAGTTAGGTATATTAACTGATTTATTGGAATGCCTGTCATGCATTAAGACTTGGTTATACAACAATTATTTACAACTGAATACAAAAAAAGACTGAAACTTTGATCATTGCTCCAGAACAAAAAGTACCCCAAATCAAACAACACCTCGGTTCCTTGGACTCATCCGTCCAGTTGAGCCTAAGAAACCTTGGTGTTCAGTTCGACCAATCAATGTCTCTGGATGGTCATTCTAGACAGTTGGTCAGAAACTGCTTTTATCATTTGAGAAATATCTCTAAACTGAGAACAATACTACCCAAAGCTACCATGGAGTTGATCATTCATGCTTTTATTTCGTCACGTTTAGACTATTGTAATTCTCTTTTTATTTGTTTTAACAAATTTTCTCTGAGCCGTCTCCAATTGGTGCAAAACGCAGCAGCCAGGCTATTAACAGGAACAAACAAAAGGACTCACATTACTCCGATCTTATTTATTCTTCACTGGCTTCCAGTAAAATATAGAATTAATTATAAAATATTAGTTTTAACTCTTAGAGCACTTCATGGACAGACCCCTAAATATATTGTGGACATGTTGACCCCTTACTCTTCCTTCCGCACTCTTCGTTCCTCAGGTCAAAATCTCCTGATGATCCCCAAAACCCGACTTAAAACTCAGGGAGACCGCTCTTTTCAGGCAGTTGCTCCCAAACTGTGGAATGCCCTGCCCTTGTCGTTGCGTGTGGCTGATTGACACTTCTATTCAGACAAGCTTTCAGTTAACTTAGTTATTATGTTGTATGCTTTGTATAATGTTTCTTAACTGTTCAAATTGTTATTTGCTACATGTAAAGCACTTTGTGATTTTCTTTTTATCTGTGAAAGGTGCTATATAAATAAAAGTTTACTTACATCTACTTTGTGCATGACACGAGTCATTTCTCAGACCGAGTTTACAGACCGATTGTGTCACTTGTAATTGACTATAATCACAATTCCAGCGGGTCAGAAGTTTACATACAGTAAGTTAACTGTGTCTTTAAGCAGCTTGGAACATTCCAGAAAATGATGTCAAGCCTCTAGACAATTAGCCAGTTAGCTTCTGATAGATGTACTGAATTGGAGGTGTACCTGGATCATCTTTGGGAGCAATTTCCAAACTCCTGAAGGTGCCACGTTCATCTGTACATCAATAGTACACAAGTATAAACACCATGTGACCACACAGTCATCACACCGCTCAGGAAGGAGACGCATTCTGTCTCCTAGAGATGAACGTAGTTTGTGTGAAAAGTGCAAATCAATCCCAGAACAACAGCAAAGGAGCTTGTGAAGATGCTGGAGGAAACAGGTGGACGAGTATCTAGATCCACAGCAAAACCAGTCCTATATGGACATCACCTGAAAGATTCAGCAAGGAAGAAGCCGCTGCTCCAAAACCACCATAAACAAGCCAGACTACAGTTTGCAAGTGCACATGGGGACAAAGATCTGACTGGAGAAATGTCCTCTGGTCTGATGTTTGGAGGGAAAAGGGTGAAGAACAGCATCCCAACTGTGAAGCATGGGGGTGCAGCATCATGTTGTGGGGGTGCTGCAGGAGGGACGGGTGCACTTCACTAAATAGATGATGACATCATGAGGAAGGAACATTATGTGGATATATTGAAGCAACATCTCAAGACATCAGACAGTAAGTTAAAGCTCGGTCACAGTCAGGTCTCCTTAGCAACCGAATTGTCCCGGTTGCTAGGGAGGGTAGAGTCACATGGGGTAACCTCCTCGTGGTCACTATAATGTGGTTCTTGCTCTCGGTGGGGCGTGTGCTGAGTTGTGCGTGGATGCCACGGAGAATAGCATGAAGCCTCCACACGCGCTACGTCTCCATGGTAACGTGCTCAACAAGTCACGTGATAAGATGCGTAGATTGACGTCTCAGACGCGGAGGCAACTGAGATTCGTCCTCCGTCACCCGGATTGAGGCGAGTCACTACACCACCACGAGGACTCAGAGCGCATCGGGAATTGGGTGTTACAGATTGGGGAGAAAAGGGGAGGAAACAATTGGTTGTAGCAACAATTTTTATTGGGTTATTTGCCAAACATCATAGCAAATAATGGCCATTAAGTCTATAGAATCCATTTTTAAATACCACATATATTCAAATCCAAATGGGCCTTCTGAACTACTGTTGTTTACCTCACACAAAGTAGAATTTTCCTCTCATGACTCGATGTCTCAAACAAGATGTTATTACGATGGTAATGAAGTCATCCGAGAAGGCTGCTGGCTGAGCTTTGGAACATAATACATATATTTCTTTTGTCCATTAGACAAGAACTCTGACGTCCACTTTCTCAGAAGTGCTCGCCATCAGCCGAAGACGCTTGAGTGAAATTAAACTGAGACTCTGGGCTGAGCTCCTGTAATCTGGCGCTCAATGGCTCTGTTGGGTTTTGCTCATAAGTAACAGAGTTTAAGTCGCACAGACACACACACACTCACACTCACACACACACACTCTCGCACAGACACACACACACACACTCACTCTCACACACACACACACACACTCACACAGACACACACACACTCACTCTTACACACACACACTCACACTCACACACACACACTCTCGCACAGACACACACACACACTCACACTCACACACACACACTCTCGCACAGACACACACACACTCACTCTTACACACACACACACACAGACACACACAGACACAAACAATGTTATCTGCATCATAGAATAAACATGAGGAAAATGGCGCCATCTGGTGGAAAATATAAAAATATGTAGATTTTGAAGCCAGGGCTCCGTTGGCATTAACATGAAAAAATGAAAAAGACAAAAATGTCCCAAAGGTTGCACAAGTGTTAATACATCAAGATCCAAAACTGAGCGGTTTAAAATAATCAATGAATTTGCATTTTGTCATTATTATTATTTTTACAGCAGCTCAACTTTTCTGCTGAGTTTGGTGGTTCACGTAAAGCAAAGGAGACTTCAGTTTCCGTCTCGCACACAGTCACCGCTCGGACTGTCGACACGCAGCCCAACTTTTCTACATTCTAGATCCGTCTCTGAACACGCGTCTGCACTGAGAGTTGTGCGAAGCAGTCATGCACATTCCGTGAAATACGGCTCACGGTCTAAAGATATACTTTAAGAACCGAAACACTCGATGATCACTGTCAAGATGTTTCAAATCCTGTTGCATCTAAAATACAAACTTCTTCAAGAACAGTCTGAACTGCTCCAATGTTTGGAGTGCCAACCAGTTTCAGGGGTCTGCCCATCAAGGTTGTAAGTCGGGCAAAGTTTGCCCACCGTTAAGAGTCGCGCTGTTCAACAGTGGCGTATGAAGCTTTGGTGCTTCCAGCTGGACACAGGATCGAGTCTGGCCTTGTCCAATAAAGTCCAAACATTAAAGTGTTCTTTCTCTCTGCAGGTTCCGTTCCCCGTCCTCCAGGGCGAGTGGGTGGAGTTTTTGGGTCGTGCCGATGATGCCATCATTGCGATTTCCAACTATAGACTCCACATCAAGTTCAAGGACTCCATCATCAACGTAAGACCACAGATCAATGCAAACCTGACGGTAGCTTCAACATGTGTAGAAAAAGTGTGAAGAAACAAACGTGTCCCAAACATGGGATATCAAAACGGGACTTTTATTATGAAAACATGGGATATAAAAACGGGACTTTTATTATGAAAACACGCGATATCAAAACGGGACTTTTATTACGAAAACACGCGATATCAAAACGGGACTTTTATTACGAAAACACGCGATAGCAAAACGGGACTTTTATTACGAAAACACGCGATAGCAAAACGGGACTTTTATTACGAAAACACGCGATAGCAAAACGGGACTTTTATTACGAAAACACGCGATAGCAAAACGGGACTTTTATTACGAAAACACGCGATATCAAAACGGGACTTTTATTACGAAAACATAAGATATCAAAACGGGACTTTTATTATGAAAACACAAGCTATCAAAACGGGACTTTTATTATGAAAACACAAGCTATCAAAACGGGACTTTTATTATGAAAACACGATCGCCAGATGAATCCAGTTCAACACACTTGGGTCAGTCGTCCATGACAAGCGTTCATTAAAAACATCCAATCGCACTTTTTGTCCATAAAAGTGATAAATGTGAGAAATATTGATATATTCTGCATTGTTTACATGAGATCTCGCCTTCGTCATCGTTCTTCATCAAACTGCAATCTGAGCAGCATTCATGTTGTAAAACTGTTTATGATCTGATATATTAGAGTCTCATAAACAAAACCAGCCCGTCTCCAAAGTCTGTTTATAAAAATGTGGCGTAGTTTTATTCATAATAGTCGAGCAGTGCCGTCAGATTTAGTGTCGTCTTGAGAGGCGTTCTAATAAGCGCCAGATAGTCAAATAATCACTCTAATAATAAGCGAATAGACGACTAATCGTTCTAATAATCGCCAGATAGTTGAACGATCACTCTAATAATAAGCGAATAGACGACTAATCGTTCTAATAATCGCCAGATAGTTGAACGATCGCTCTAATAATAAGCGAATAGACGACTAATCGTTCTAATAATCGCCAGATCGTTGAATAACGACTCTAATAATCGTCAGATAGGCGAATAATGGTTCTAATAATCGACGAATAGTTGAATAATCATTCTAATAATCGTTAGATTAGTCGATTAACAAAAGAATTGTTAGTTGCGGCCCTACTTGGAATGCAATAATACTAAAGTATTTCTGATCTGAACATACTGTAGCTAGAAAAGAATTCTATATTCCATATTTAAATGGAATATTCCATTTTTTACCACAAGCTCTTTAATTGAAACCATATTGTGCCCACGCAGCGAGCTGGCAGCGGTTTGACTCTCGACAAGAGCGCTATTGCGAGCTGTCATTTGCTCGTGAGATTGTGGCCATCCGGAGGAGATATCAGTTTTAGTGGAGTTACGGAGAATCTGCGCGATCCCGTGAAGGGTGATGGAAGAGTGTAGCGCGGCGCTCCGGGAATGATGTCTCATTTAACTAATTAAATATTTATACATTCTAAAATATTGTAAAAATATAGAAAACTTTTTTTTTTTCTTCTTCTGCTGTTGGAGCAAATGTTAATCCAGAAAGAATGTTTGTTGTGGTCTCCGATTCACGGCTAGTTTTCCTGCTATAATTTACTTCCGAGATCATTCAGGGCCCATATTTCCCATATTCAGAGACTCTCTTTCTCTCTGTACATTTTCTGCCCTTCCATCATTTATATTTTTCTCTTTGTGTTTTAGTATTTTTGCTGAGTCACTTTTTCATTTCCCTCTTGTTTTTCCTCCTTTCTTTCCTCTCCCTCTTTTCCTCATCCGTCTCCTCTTTCTCATATTCCTCTCCATTCTTAAATCCCCTTTCTTCCTCATCCCTGTCTGTATCTGTGCTGATGTTGTAGATGTATCCTGGTGTGGACAGTGAAATATCTGTGAGTAATTCACTCTTCCAACCTTCATCCATTCTATGTGTTTATTTTTCCCCTCGTAACACTTTTATGATTTTTATTTTCTGTGTTTCTCAAACTGGATCTGGTACAGTGTGTTTACATTAATCAACAAGATATGCATTATATAGGCCTGTCAAAGTTAACAAAGTTGAATTAAATATATTAATTACATATAAGATTGATTTTCATTATTATAACCACTAAAACACCATTTTGCCTAATTTCACTTATAAAAGAGTGTGGAAATTTCTCATCAGCTCATGAAGTTATGAAGATATATGAAAGCAAATTAAGTGTTTAATTCTGCAATAGATGTAAAGCAGACACATTTAAAACTTTATTGAATTGTTGCAGGTATTTGTAGTGGTTGATTCAGTCATGTGATGAAGTCTTCTGGTCTCTGATTTGCTGATTGTGTTGTGTACAGGTTCCTCTCAGACTGATCGAGCGTGTGGAGAGTAGAGAGATGTTTCAACTTCACATCGTCTGCAAAGACTCTAAAGTAGTGAGGTAATACACACACACTCTCTCTCTCTCAAACACTCACACACCAAACACTCACACATCAAACACTCTCACCACTCACACATAAAACACTCTCACATCAAACACTCACACATCAAACACTCACACATCAAACACTCTCACCTCTCACACATCAAACACTCACACATCAAACACTCACACATCAAACACTCACACATCAAACACTCACATCAAACACTCACACATCAAACACTCACACATCAAACACTCACACATCAAACACTCACACATCAAACACTCTCACATCAAACACTCACACATCAAACACTCACACATCAAACACTCTCACCACTCACACATCAAACACTCACACATCAAACACTCACACATCAAACACTCTCACCACTCTCTCACACATCAAACACTCTCACCACTCTCTCACCCATCAAACACTCTCACTCTCACCACTCACACATCAAACACTCACACATCAAACACTCACACATCAAACACTCACACATCAAACACTCTCACATCAAACACTCACACATCAAACACTCACACATCAAACACTCTCACCACTCACACATCAAACACTCACACATCAAACACTCACACATCAAACACTCTCACCACTCTCTCACACATCAAACACTCTCACCACTCTCTCACCCATCAAACACTCTCACTCTCACCACTCACACATCAAACACTCACACATCAAACACTCTCACCTCTCACACATCAAACACTCACACATCAAACACTCTCACCAATCACCCATCAAACACTCACACATCAAACACTCTCACCTCTCACACATCAAACACTCACACATCAAACACTCTCACCAATCACCCATCAAACACTCACCCATCAAACACTCACACATCAAACACTCTCACCACTCACACATCAAACACTCTCACCACTCACACATCAAACACTCTCACCACTCACCCATCAAACACTCACACATCAAACACTCTCACCACTCACACATCAAACACTCACACATCAAACACTCACCTCTCACACATCAAACACTCTCACCTCTCACACATCAAACACTCACACATCAAACACTCTCACCAATCACCCATCAAACACTCACACATCAAACACTCACACATCAAACACTCTCACCACTCACACATAAAACACTCTCACCACTCACACATCAAACACTCACACATCAAACACTCTCACCTCTCACACATCAAACACTCTCACCAATCACCCATCAAACACTCACCCATCAAACACTCACCCATCAAACACTCACACATCAAACACTCACACATCAAACACTCACACATCAAACACTCACACATCAAACACTCTCACCACTCACACATCAAACACTCACACATCAAACACTCTCACCACTCACCCATCAAACACTCACCACTCACACATCAAACACTCTCACCACTCACCCATCAAACACTCACACATCAAACACTCTCACCACTCACACATCAAACACTCTCACCACTCACACATCAAACACTCACACATCAAACACTCTCACCACTCACACATCAAACACTCACACATCAAACACTCTCACCACTCACACATCAAACACTCACACATCAAACACTCTCACCACTCACACATCAAACACTCTCACCACTCACACATCAAACACTCTCACCTCTCACACATCAAACACTCTCACCACTCACACATCAAACACTCTCACCACTCACATCAAACACTCAAACACTCACACATCAAACACTCTCACCACTCACACATCAAACACTCTCACCACTCACACATCAAACACTCTCACCACTCACACATCAAACACTCTCACCACTCACACATCAAACACTCTCACCACTCACACATCAAACACTCTCACACATCAAACACTCTCACCACTCACCCATCAAACACTCACCACTCACACATCAAACACTCTCACCACTCACCCATCAAACACTCACACATCAAACACTCTCACCACTCACACATCAAACACTCTCACCACTCACACATCAAACACTCTCACCACTCACCCATCAAACACTCACACATCAAACACTCTCACCACTCACCCATCAAACACTCACACATCAAACACTCTCACCACTCACACATCAAACACTCTCACCACTCACACATCAAACACTCTCACCACTCACATCAAACACTCACACATCAAACACTCTCACCACTCACCACTCACACATCAAACACTCTCACCACTCACACATCAAACACTCTCACCACTCACATCAAACACTCTCACCACTCACACATCAAACACTCTCACCACTCACACATCAAACACTCTCACCACTCACACATCAAACACTCTCACCACTCACACATCAAACACTCTCACCACTCACCCATCAAACACTCTCACCACTCACACATCAAACACTCTCACCACTCACCCATCAAACACTCTCACCACTCACCCATCAAACACTCTCACCACTCACACATCAAACACTCTCACCACTCACACATCAAACACTCACACATCAAACACTCACCCATCAAACACTCTCACCACTCACCCATCAAACACTCACACATCAAACACTCTCACCACTCTCTCACACATCAAACACTCACCACTCTCAGATCAAACACTCACCACTCACCCATCAAACACTCTCACCACTCTCTCACACATCAAACACTCACCACTCTCAGATCAAACACTCACACATCAAACACTCTCACCACTCACACATCAAACACTCTCACCACTCACACATCAAACACTCACACATCAAACACTCACACATCAAACACTCTCACCACTCACACATCAAACACTCTCACCACTCACACATCAAACACTCACCACTCACACATCAAACACTCTCACCACTCACACATCAAACACTCACACATCAAACACTCTCACCACTCACCCATCAAACACTCTCACCACTCACACATCAAACACTCTCACCACTCACCCATCAAACACTCCACCACTCATCACATCAAACACTCTCACCACTCACACATCAAACACTCTCACCACTCACATCAAACACTCTCACCACTCACACATCAAACACTCACACATCAAACACTCTCACCACTCACACATCAAACACTCTCACCACTCACACATCAAACACTCTCACCACTCACACATCAAACACTCACACATCAAACACTCTCACCACTCACCCATCAAACACTCTCACCACTCACACATCAAACACTCTCACCACTCACCCATCAAACACTCACACATCAAACACTCTCACCACTCACACATCAAACACTCTCACCACTCACACATCAAACACTCTCACCTCTCACACATCAAACACTCACACATCAAACACTCTCACCACTCACCCATCAAACACTCACACATCAAACACTCACACATCAAACACTCTCACCACTCACACATAAAACACTCTCACCACTCACACATCACTCACACATCAAACACTCACACATCAAACACTCACACATCAAACACTCACCCATCAAACACTCTCACCACTCACCCATCAAACACTCACACATCAAACACTCTCACCACTCACACATCAAACACTCACACATCAAACACTCACACATCAAACACTCACACATCAAACACTCACACATCAAACACTCACCCATCAAACACTCACACATCAAACACTCTCACCACTCTCTCACACATCACTCACACATCAAACACTCACACATCAAACACTCACACATCAAACACTCACCCATCAAACACTCTCACCAATCACACATAAAACACTCTCACCACTCACACATCACTCACACATCAAACACTCACACATCAAACACTCTCACCACTCACCCATCAAACACTCACACATCAAACACTCTCACCACTCTCTCACACATCAAACACTCTCACCACTCTCTCACACATCAAACACTCACCACTCTCAGATCAAACACTCACCACTCACCCATCAAACACTCTCACCACTCTCTCACACATCAAACACTCACCACTCTCAGATCAAACACTCACACATCAAACACTCTCACCACTCACACATCAAACACTCTCACCACTCACACATCAAACACTCACACATCAAACACTCACACATCAAACACTCTCACCTCTCACACATCAAACACTCTCACCTCTCACACATCAAACACTCACACCACTCACACATCAAACACTCTCACCACTCACACATCAAACACTCTCACCACTCACACATCAAACACTCACACATCAAACACTCTCACCACTCACCCATCAAACACTCACACATCAAACACTCTCACCACTCACCCATCAAACACTCACACATCAAACACTCTCACCACTCACACATCAAACACTCTCACCACTCACACATCAAACACTCTCACCACTCACACATCAAACACTCTCACCAATCACCCATCAAACACTCACACATCAAACACTCTCACCTCTCACACATCAAACACTCACACATCAAACACTCTCACCAATCACCCATCAAACACTCACACATCAAACACTCACACATCAAACACTCTCACCACTCACACATCAAACACTCTCACCACTCACATCAAACACTCTCACCTCTCACACATCAAACACTCTCACCTCTCACACATCAAACACTCACACATCAAACACTCTCACCACTCACCCATCAAACACTCTCACCTCTCACACATCAAACACTCTCACCACTCACATCAAACACTCTCACCACTCACACATCAAACACTCTCACCTCTCACACATCAAACACTCACACATCAAACACTCTCACCAATCACCCATCAAACACTCACACATCAAACACTCACACATCAAACACTCTCACCACTCACACATAAAACACTCTCACCACTCACACATCAAACACTCACACATCAAACACTCTCACCTCTCACACATCAAACACTCTCACCACTCACACATCAAACACTCACACATCAAACACTCTCACCTCTCACACATCAAACACTCTCACCAATCACCCATCAAACACTCACACATCAAACACTCTCACCACTCACCCATCAAACACTCACACATCAAACACTCTCACCACTCACACATCAAACACTCTCACCACTCACACATCAAACACTCTCACCACTCACACATCAAACACTCTCACCACTCTCACATCAAACACTCTCACCTCTCACACATCAAACACTCTCACCACTCACACATCAAACACTCTCACCACTCACACATCAAACACTCTCACCACTCTCACATCAAACACTCTCACCACTCACACATCAAACACTCTCACCTCTCACATCAAACACTCTCACCACTCACACATCAAACACTCTCACCACTCACCCATCAAACACTCTCACATCAAACACTCACCCATCAAACACTCTCACCACTCACACATCAAACACTCTCATCACTCACACATCAAACACTCTCACATCAAACACTCTCACCACTCTTACATCAAACACTCATCACTCACACATCAAACACTCTCACCACTCTCACATCAAACACTCTCACCACTCTCACATCAAACACTCTCACCACTCACCCATCAAACACTCTCACCACTCACACATCAAACACTCTCACCTCTCACACATCAAACACTCACCACTCACACATCAAACACTCTCATCAATCACACATCAAACACTCTCACCACTCACACATCAAACACTCTCACCACTCACCCATCAAACACTCTCACCACTCTCACATCAAACACTCTCACCACTCACACATCAAACACTCACACATCAAACACTCACCCATCAAACACTCTCACCACTCACACATCAAACACTCTCACCACTCACACATCAAACACTCTCACCACTCTCACATCAAACACTCTCACCTCTCACACATCAAACACTCTCACCACTCTCACATCAAACACTCACCCATCAAACACTCTCACCACTCTCACATCAAACACTCTCACCACTCACACATCAAACACTCTCACCACTCACACATCAAACACTCTCACCACTCACATCAAACACTCTCACCACTCACACATCAAACACTCTCACTCACCATCAAACACTCACATCAAACACTCTCACACTCACCCATCAAACACTCTCACCACTCTCACATCAAACACTCTCACCACTCTCACATCAAACACTCTCACCACTCACACATCA
Source organism: Xyrauchen texanus (assembly GCF_025860055.1). Lineage (NCBI taxonomy): Eukaryota > Metazoa > Chordata > Actinopteri > Cypriniformes > Catostomidae > Xyrauchen > Xyrauchen texanus. The sequence goes on along the minus strand of NC_068279.1, from coordinate 273,056 downwards.
AACACTCTCACCACTCACACATCAAACACTCTCACCACTCACCCATCAAACACTCACACATCAAACACTCTCACCACTCACCACTCACCCATCAAACACTCACACATCAAACACTCTCACCTCTCACACATCAAACACTCTCACCACTCTCACATCAAACACTCTCACCTCTCACACATCAAACACTCTCACCACTCACCCATCAAACACTCTCACCACTCACCCATCAAACACACTCACCACTCACACATCAAACACTCTCACCACTCACCCATCAAACACTCTCACCACTCACCCATCAAACACTCTCACCACTCACCCATCAAACACACTCACCACTCACACATCAAACACTCTCACCACTCACCCATCAAACACTCTCACCACTCACCCATCAAACACACTCACCACTCACACATCAAACACTCTCACCACTCACCCATCAAACACACTCACCACTCACCCATCAAACACTCTCACCACTCACCCATCAAACACACTCACCACTCACACATCAAACACTCTCACCACTCACCACTCACCCATCAAACACTCACACATCAAACACTCTCACCTCTCACACATCAAACACTCTCACCACTCTCACATCAAACACTCTCACCTCTCACACATCAAACACTCTCACCACTCACCCATCAAACACTCTCACCACTCACCCATCAAACACTCTCACCACTCACACATCAAACACTCTCACCACTCACACATCAAACACTCTCACCACTCACCCATCAAACACTCTCACCACTCACACATCAAACACTCTCACCACTCACCCATCAAACACTCTCACACTCACCCATCAAACACTCACCACTCACCCATCAAACACACTCACCACTCACACATCAAACACTCACCACTCACACATCAAACACTCTCACCACTCACCCATCAAACACTCACCACTCACACATCAAACACTCTTACCACTCACACATCAAACACTCTCACCACTCACACATCAAACACTCTCACCACTCACCCATCAAACACTCTCACACTCACCCATCAAACACTCTTACCACTCACCCATCAAACACTCTTACCACTCACACATCAAACACTCTCACCACTCACACATCAAACACTCTCACCACTCACACATCAAACACTCTCACCACTCACACATCAAACACTCACCACTCACACATCAAACACTCACCACTCACACATCAAACACTCTCACCACTCACACATCAAACACTCTCACCACTCACACATCAAACACTCACCACTCACACATCAAACACTCTCACCACTCACCCATCAAACACTCTCACACTCACCCATCAAACACTCTTACCACTCACACATCAAACACTCTCACCACTCACACATCAAACACACTCACCTCTCACACATCAAACACTCTCACCACTCACCCATCAAACACTCTCACCACTCACCCATCAAACACACTCACCACTCACACATCAAACACTCTCACCACTCACCCATCAAACACTCTCACCACTCACCCATCAAACACTCTCACCACTCACCCATCAAACACACTCACCACTCACACATCAAACACTCTCACCACTCACCACTCACCCATCAAACACTCACACATCAAACACTCTCACCTCTCACACATCAAACACTCTCACCACTCTCACATCAAACACTCTCACCTCTCACACATCAAACACTCTCACCACTCACCCATCAAACACTCTCACCACTCACCCATCAAACACTCTCACCACTCACACATCAAACACTCTCACCACTCTCACATCAAACACTCTCACCACTCACCCATCAAACACACTCACCACTCACACATCAAACACTCTCACCACTCACCCATCAAACACTCTCACACTCACCCATCAAACACTCTTACCACTCACACATCAAACACTCACCACTCACACATCAAACACTCTCACCACTCACCCATCAAACACTCTCACACTCACCCATCAAACACTCTCACCACTCACACATCAAACACTCTCACCACTCACACATCAAACACTCTCACCACTCACCCATCAAACACTCTCACACTCACCCATCAAACACTCTCACACTCACCCATCAAACACTCTCACCACTCACCCATCAAACACTCTTACCACTCACACATCAAACACTCTCACCACTCACCCATCAAACACTCTCACACTCACCCATCAAACACTCTCACCACTCACCCATCAAACACTCTCACACTCACCCATCAAACACTCTCACACTCACCCATCAAACACTCTCACCACTCACCCATCAAACACTCTCACACTCACCCATCAAACACTCTCACCACTCACACATCAAACACTCTCACCACTCACCCATCAAACACTCTCACACTCACCCATCAAACACTCTCACACTCACCCATCAAACACTCTTACCACTCACACATCAAACACTCTCACCACTCACACATCAAACACTCTCACACTCACCCATCAAACACTCAAACCACTCTCTCACACATCAAACACTCTCACCACTCTCACATCAAACACTCTCACCTCTCACACATCAAACACTCTCACCACTCACACATCAAACACTCTCACCACTCTCACATCAAACACTCTCACACTCACCCATCAAACACTCTTACCACTCACCCATCAAACACTCTTACCACTCACACATCAAACACTCTCACCACTCACACATCAAACACTCTCACACTCACCCATCAAACACTCTCACCTCTCACACATCAAACACTCAAACCACTCTCTCACACATCAAACACTCTCACCACTCTCACATCAAACACTCTCACCTCTCACACATCAAACACTCTCACCACTCACATATCAAACACTCTCACCACTCTCACATCAAACACTCTCACCACTCACACATCAAACACTCTCACCACTCACATATCAAACACTCTCACCACTCACACATCAAACACTCTCACCACTCACACATGAAACACTCTCACCACTCTCACATCAAACACTCACCCATCAAACACTCTCACCACTCTCACATCAAACACTCTCACCACTCACACATCAAACACTCTCACCTCTCACATCAAACACTCTCACCACTCACACATCAAACACTCTCACCACTCACCCATCAAACACTCTCACATCAAACACTCACCCATCAAACACTCTCACCACTCACACATCAAACACTCTCATCACTCACACATCAAACACTCTCACATCAAACACTCTCACCACTCTTACATCAAACACTCATCACTCACACATCAAACACTCTCACCACTCTCACATCAAACACTCTCACCACTCACCCATCAAACACTCTCACCACTCACACATCAAACACTCACCACTCACACATCAAACACTCTCATCAATCACACATCAAACACTCTCACCACTCACACATCAAACACTCTCACCACTCACCCATCAAACACTCTCACCACTCTCACATCAAACACTCTCACCACTCACACATCAAACACTCACACATCAAACACTCACCCATCAAACACTCTCACCACTCACACATCAAACACTCACACCACTCACACATCAAACACTCACCCATCAAACACTCTCACCACTCACACATCAAACACTCTCACCAATCTCACATCAAACACTCTCACCTCTCACACATCAAACACTCTCACCACTCTCACCACTCTCACATCAAACACTCACCCATCAAACACTCTCACCACTCTCACATCAAACACTCTCACCACTCAGACATCAAACACTCTCACCTCTCACACATCAAACACTCTCACCACTCTCACATCAAACACTCTCACCACTCACACATCAAACACTCTCACCACTCACCCATCAAACACTCACACATCAAACACTCTCACACTCACCCATCAAACACTCTCACCACTCACATCAAACACTCTCACCACTCACACATCAAACACTCTCACCACTCACACATCAAACACTCTCACCACTCACACATCAAACACTCACCACTCACACATCAAACACTCTCACCACTCACCACTCACCCATCAAACACTCACACATCAAACACTCTCACCACTCACACATCAAACACTCTCACCACTCTCACATCAAACACTCTCACCACTCTCACATCAAACACTCTCACCACTCACACATCAAACACTCTCACCACTCACCCATCAAACACTCTCACCACTCACCCATCAAACACACTCACCACTCTCACATCAAACACTCTCACACTCACCCATCAAACACTCTCACCACTCACCCATCAAACACTCTCACCACTCACACATCAAACACTCACCACTCACACATCAAACACTCTCACCACTCACCCATCAAACACTCTCACCACTCACCCATCAAACACACTCACCACTCACACATCAAACACTCTCACCACTCACCCATCAAACACTCTCACACTCACCCATCAAACACTCTTACCACTCACACATCAAACACTCACCACTCACACATCAAACACTCTCACCACTCACCCATCAAACACTCTCACACTCACCCATCAAACACTCTTACCACTCACACATCAAACACTCTCACCACTCACACATCAAACACTCTCACCACTCACCCATCAAACACTCTCACACTCACCCATCAAACACTCAAACCACTCTCTCACACATCAAACACTCTCACCACTCACCCATCAAACACTCTCACACTCACCCATCAAACACTCTTACCACTCACACATCAAACACTCTCACACTCACCCATCAAACACTCTTACCACTCACCCATCAAACACTCTTACCACTCACACATCAAACACTCTCACCACTCACACATCAAACACTCTCACACTCACCCATCAAACACTCAAACCACTCTCTCACACATCAAACACTCTCACCACTCACATCAAACACTCTCACCTCTCACATCAAACACTCTCACCACTCACATATCAAACACTCTCACCACTCACATCAAACACTCTCACACTCACCCATCAAACACTCTTACCACTCACCCATCAAACACTCTTACCACTCACACATCAAACACTCTCACCACTCACACATCAAACACTCACCCATCAAACACTCTCACCTCTCACACATCAAACACTCAAACCACTCTCACACATCAAACACTCTCACCACTCACCATCAAACACTCTCACCTCTCACACATCAAACACTCTCACCACTCACATATCAAACACTCTCACCACTCACACATCAAACACTCTCACCACTCACACATCAAACACTCTCACCACTCACACATGAAACACTCTCACCACTCTCACATCAAACACTCACCCATCAAACACTCTCACCACTCACATATCAAACACTCTCACCACTCACATATCAAACACTCTCACCACTCACACATCAAACACTCTCACCACTCTCACATCAAACACTCTCACCTCTCACACATCAAACACTCTCACCACTCACCCATCAAACACTCTCACCACTCACACATCAAACACTCTCACCACTCACATATCAAACACTCTCACCACTCACACATCAAACACTCTCACCACTCACATATCAAACACTCTCACCACTCACACATCAAACACTCTCACCACTCACATCAAACACTCTCACCTCTCACATCAAACACTCTCACCACTCTCACCCATCAAACACTCTCACCACTCACATATCAAACACTCTCACCACTCACACATCAAACACTCTCACCACTCAGACATCCAACACTCACCCATCAAACACTCTCACCACTCACACATCAAACACTCTCACCACTCACCCATCAAACACTCACCCATCAAACACTCTCACCACTCACATATCAAACACTCTCACCACTCACACATCAAACACTCTCACCACTCTCACATCAAACACTCTCACCACTCACACATCAAACACTCTCACCACTCTCACCCATCAAACACTCTCACCACTCACATATCAAACACTCTCACCACTCACACATCAAACACTCTCACCACTCACCCATCAAACACTCTCACCACTCACACATCAAACACTCTCACCACTCACACATCAAACACTCTCACCACTCACACATCAAACACTCTCACCACTCACCCATCAAACACTCACACATCAAACACTCTCACTCTCACACTCACCCATCAAACACTCACACATCAAACACTCTCACCTCTCACACATCAAACACTCTCACCACTCACATCAAACACTCACACACATCAAACACTCTCACCACTCACACATCAAACACTCTCACCACTCTCACATCAAACACTCTCACCACTCTCACATCAAACACTCTCACCACTCACACATCAAACACTCTCACCTCTCACACATCAAACACTCTCACCACTCTCACATCAAACACTCTCACCACTCTCACATCAAACACTCTCACCACTCACCCATCAAACACTCTCACACTCACCCATCAAACACTCACACATCAAACACTCTCACCTCTCACACATCAAACACTCTCACCACTCACCCATCAAACACTCACACATCAAACACTCTCACACTCACCCATCAAACACTCTCACCACTCTCACATCAAACACTCTCACCACTCACACATCATACACTCTCACCACTCACACATCAAACACTCTCACCACTCACACATCAAACACTCACCACTCACACATCAAACACTCTCACCACTCACCACTCACCCATCAAACACTCACACATCAAACACTCTCACCTCTCACACATCAAACACTCTCACACTCTCACATCAAACACTCTCACCACTCTCACATCAAACACTCTCACCTCTCACACATCAAACACTCTCACCACTCACCCATCAAACACTCTCACCACTCACCCATCAAACACACTCACCACTCACACATCAAACACTCTCACCACTCTCACATCAAACACTCTCACCACTCACCCATCAAACACACTCACCACTCACACATCAAACACTCACCACTCACCCATCAAACACTCTCACACTCACCCATCAAACACTCTTACCACTCACACATCAAACACTCACCACTCACACATCAAACACTCTCACCACTCACCCATCAAACACTCTCACACTCACCCATCAAACACTCTTACCACTCACACATCAAACACTCTCACCACTCACACATCAAACACTCTCACCACTCACCCATCAAACACTCTCACACTCACCCATCAAACACTCTTACCACTCACCCATCAAACACTCTTACCACTCACACATCAAACACTCTCACCACTCACACATCAAACACTCTCACACTCACCCATCAAACACTCAAACCACTCTCTCACACATCAAACACTCTCACCACTCTCACATCAAACACTCTCACCTCTCACACATCAAACACTCTCACCACTCACATATCAAACACTCTCACCACTCTCACATCAAACACTCTCACACTCACCCATCAAACACTCTTACCACTCACACATCAAACACTCTTACCACTCACACATCAAACACTCTCACCACTCACACATCAAACACTCTCACACTCACCCATCAAACACTCTCACCTCTCACACATCAAACACTCAAACCACTCTCTCACACATCAAACACTCTCACCACTCTCACATCAAACACTCTCACCTCTCACACATCAAACACTCTCACCACTCACATATCAAACACTCTCACCACTCTCACATCAAACACTCTCACCACTCACACATCAAACACTCTCACCACTCACACATGAAACACTCTCACCACTCTCACATCAAACACTCACCCATCAAACACTCTCACCACTCACATATCAAACACTCTCACCACTCACATATCAAACACTCTCACCACTCACACATCAAACACTCTCACCACTCTCACATCAAACATTCTCACCTCTCACACATCAAACACTCTCACCACTCTCACATCAAACACTCACCCATCAAACACTCTCACCACTCACATATCAAACACTCTCACCACTCACATATCAAACACTCTCACCACTCACACATCAAACACTCTCACCACTCACATATCAAACACTCTCACCACTCACACATCAAACACTCTCACCACTCTCACATCAAACACTCTCACCTCTCACACATCAAACACTCTCACCACTCTCACCCATCAAACACTCTCACCACTCACATATCAAACACTCTCACCACTCACACATCAAACACTCTCACCACTCACCCATCAAACACTCTCACCACTCACATATCAAACACTCTCACCACTCAGACATCCAACACTCACCCATCAAACACTCTCACCACTCACATATCAAACACTCTCACCACTCACCCATCAAACACTCACCCATCAAACACTCTCACCACTCACATATCAAACACTCTCACCACTCACACATCAAACACTCTCACCACTCTCACATCAAACACTCTCACCTCTCACACATCAAACACTCTCACCACTCTCACCCATCAAACACTCTCACCACTCACATATCAAACACTCTCACCACTCACATATCAAACACTCTCACCACTCACACATCAAACACTCTCACCACTCACCCATCAAACACTCTCACCACTCACACATCAAACACTCACACATCAAACACTCTCACCTCTCACACATCAAACACTCTCACCACTCTCACATCAAACACTCTCACCACTCTCACATCAAACACTCTCACCACTCTCACACATCAAACACTCTCACCACTCTCACATCAAACACTCTCACCACTCTCACATCAAACACTCTCACCACTCACACATCAAACACTCTCACCTCTCACACATCAAACACTCTCACCACTCTCACATCAAACACTCTCACCACTCTCACATCAAACACTCTCACCACTCACCCATCAAACACTCTCACCACTCACCCATCAAACACTCACCCATCAAACACTCTCACACTCACCCATCAAACACTCACACATCAAACACTCTCACCTCTCACACATCAAACACTCTCACCACTCACCCATCAAACACTCTCACCACTCTCACATCAGACACACTCACCACTCACCCATCAAACACACTCACCTCTCACACATCAAACACTCACACATCAAACACTCTCACCACTCTCTCACACATCAAACACTCTCACCACTCTCTCACACATCAAACACTCTCACCACTCACCCATCAAACACTCTCACCACTCTCTCACACATCAAACACTCACCACTCTCAGATCAAACACTCACACATCAAACACTCTCACCACTCACACATCAAACACTCTCACCACTCACACATCAAACACTCACACATCAAACACTCACACATCAAACACTCACACATCAAACACTCTCACCTCTCACACATCAAACACTCTCACCTCTCACACATCAAACACTCTCACCAATCACCCATCAAACACTCACACATCAAACACTCTCACCTCTCACACATCAAACACTCTCACCTCTCACACATCAAACACTCTCACCTCTCACACATCAAACACTCTCACCTCTCACACATCAAACACTCTCACACACATCAAACACTCTCACCAATCACCCATCAAACACTCACACATCAAACACTCACACATCAAACACTCTCACCACTCACACATAAAACACTCTCACCACTCACACATCAAACACTCACACATCAAACACTCTCACATCAAACACTCTCACATCAAACACTCTCACATCAAACACTCACCCATCAAACACTCTCACATCAAACACTCACACATCAAACACTCTCACATCAAACACTCTCACATCAAACACTCTCACATCAAACACTCACCCATCAAACACTCACCCATCAAACACTCTCACATCAAACACTCTCACCACTCACACATCAAACACTCTCACCTCTCACACATCAAACACTCTCACCACTCACCCATCAAACACTCTCACCACTCTCTCACACATCAAACACTCTCACCACTCACATATCAAACACTCCCCACTCACACATCAAACACTCTCACCACTCTCACATGAAACACTCTCACCACTCAGACATCAAACACTCTCACCACTCTCTCACACATCAAACACTCTCACCACTCTCTCACACATCAAACACTCTCACATCAAACACTCACACATCAAACACTCTCACCACTCACACATCAAACACTCTCACCACTCACACATCAAACACTCTCACCACTCTCACATCAAACACTCTCACATCAAACACTCACCCATCAAACACTCTCACATCAAACACTCACCCATCAAACACTCTCACATCAAACACTCTCACCACTCACACATCAAACACTCTCACCTCTCACACATCAAACACTCTCACCACTCACCCATCAAACACTCTCACCACTCTCTCACACATCAAACACTCACCACTCACATATCAAACACTCCCCACTCACCCATCATACACTCTCACCACTCACATATCAAACACTCTCACCACTCACCCATCAAACACTCTCACCACTCACATATCAAACACTCTCACCACTCTCACATCAAACACTCTCACCACTCAGACATCAAACACTCTCACCACTCACCCATCAAACACTCTCACCACTCACCCATCAAACACTCTCACCACTCACATATCAAACACTCTCACCACTCACACATCAAACACTCTCACCACTCACATATCAAACACTCACCACTCACCCATCAAACACTCTCACCTCATTCACAGACAAGAA
>NC_068279.1:220000-255000 GCF_025860055.1 Xyrauchen texanus | reverse complement strand
AAAAAGTAACGTTTACGTTTTGGCCCCATTCACTTCCATTGGAAGTGCCTCACTGTAGCTGCAGTTTTTGCTATTTATTTATTAATTTATTTCCTAATAAAGGAGGGGCGAATGCTATCATAATTCTTTAAATGTCACAGCTGGCTGAAGACTTCCTAAAAGAGAACAAACAGCATTAATAACAATAATCTCTCTTGAGGGATGAAATATGCATTATTGTGCAATTCCAACATAGGTACTGGCGAGCTGTGTATATTATTTATAAAAGTTTTACTTGTACGTGCATTTTCACTTTTCATTGCGTTTGTTGCTTGTGAATTGTTAAATCTGTATCTGTGTTGTTTTTGGGTCAGGCACCAGCGGAATGGTGCGGTGATCGCGCGCTGCAGTCAGCCTGAGATCAGCTGGTGGGGCTGGAGGAACACAGAGGACGAGTATTTGGTGACGTCTATAGCGAAGGCGTGTCAGCTGGACGCGGGTCAGCGTGCCTGCAGAACCAGAGGAGAAGGACCGGACTCGTCCGACAGTGACTTCGGTAAGACCCTGATAAAACATAGTGGATTAAAACCTTTCGTTTCAGTGGAAAGTCCTTTAATCACAACCAAGGAGCATCAAAACCCTCTTACTGAGATGATCCGTTCTCGATATCAACCACTTTTACCAGCTTGTAAATCTAGATGGAATTCCTATGAAGAATTCCTTTCTCGGATCTCAGTTTAATGTAAAGATTGGGAAACGTTGACTTCCTGAAGAGTGTAAACACCGTTTTTCTCCCCAATGTGTAACGCCCAATTCCCGATGCGCTCCAAGTCCTTGTAGTGTTGTAGTGACTCTCACTCACTGTGGACGAATCTCAGTTGTCTCCGCGTCTGAGACCATCAATCCGCGCATCTCATTACGTGACTTGTTGAGCGTGTTACCGTGGAGACGTATCGCGTGTGGAGGCTTCACGCTATTCTCTGCGGCATCCACACACAACTCGCCACACGCCCCACCGAGAGCGAGAACCACATTATAGCGACCACGAGGAGGTTACCCCATGTGACACTACCCTCCCTAGCAACCGGGCCAATTTGGTTACCCCATGTGACTCTACCCTCCCTAGCAACTGGGCCAATTTGGTTACCCCATGTGACTGTACCCTCCCTAGCAACCGGGCCAATTTGGTTACCCCATGTGACTCTACCCTCCCTAGCAACTGGGCCAATTTGGTTACCCCATGTGACTGTACCCTCCCTAGCAACCGGGCCAATTTGGTTACCCCATGTGACTCTACCCTCCCTAGCAACTGGGCCAATTTGGTTACCACATGTGACTGTACCCTCCCTAGCAACCGGCCCAATTTGGTTACCCCATGTGACTCTACCCTCCCTAGCAACTGGGACAATTTGGTTACCCCATGTGACTCTACAATCCCTAGCAACCGGGCCAATTTGGTTACCCCATGTGAATCTACCGTCCCCTAGCAACCGGGCCAATTTGGTTACCCCATGTGACTGTACCCTCCCCTAGCAACCAGGCCAATTTGGTTACACCATGTGACTCTACCCTCCCTAGCAACCAGGACAATTTGGTTACCCCATGTGACTCTACCCTCCCTAGCAACCGAGCCAATTTGGTTGCTAAGGAGACCTGGCTGGAGTCACTCAGCACACCCTGAATTCAAACATGCACTGCACTCCTCACAGTGGATTAGCGCACTCTTCTGTCATCTACTACAAGCAGCAGAGCACTTGATGTTCATTAAATGTGGGTTTAACTCCGTTCAATGGAAAGGAGGCGGCGAGAACCGGCTGGATAATATAAATAATAATTATAAACTTAACCAAAAGACAAACACACGCAGGTGTCGGACAGCTGCCCGTAACTCTCTCTCTGTTGTACTGCCGTCTCCGGTCGCCTTTATCCTTCTCGAGCTTCATCAGCCTGATTAGGGGCCGGATGTGCGGAATCACGACCTAGCCCCGCCCTCCACCCTGCCTCACTCCTCCCTCGTTCTCTTAGGCCGGGGAACCCCCAGCATGACGTACCCCCGTACGTAGGCCAATGCGGAGCGGCAGCAGGAGAGAGAGAGAGAGAGGAATAAAAACACTTACTCGCCAGTTCTCCAATATGCCGTAGATTGGTCCTTGGCCACTCCTCCACCCTCTAGCGGACGACAGCCACGCCTCCCTGGGAGGATCGGAGGCAGATCTACGGCCCCTGGTGGATGGAAGGGGTCTCCCCCACCCCTAGCAGCGGTCCTCCTGCTCCAGGTGGTCGGCCAGAAGCCCCTCCCCGCTTGCGGTCGGCGATCTCAGACCCCGCCGTGTTTCAGCGGCTGGTAGGGGACTCCTGCGCCCCTGGCACCGGCCCTGACCGCTCCAGGCGTTCGGTTAGGAGCCCCTCCTCCCCTCGTGGTCACTGCCCATTCCTCCACTCTCAGGCGGCCAGAAAGAACAACTTCAGCTGAGATTGGGACCGAGTTGTTTTGTCACATGACTCGGTACACTGAAAGTTTAACCCTTTAATGACAGTCCAGAGTCTCCTGGTCTGAGATCAGTTGGTTTAAAAAACAAATTAAGCCTATAGCGAAGCCAAAACGTAATGTCCACGCGTGTGGACGTCGGGTCTCAAATATGTTCTGATTGGCTGTGATTTATGTTGCTTAGCTGATTCACGCTAGTTGGGTGGCGTAGTGGGCTAAAGCACATAACTGGTAAGCAGAAGGTTGCCGGTTCGATCCCCATCACCACCATTGTGTCCTAGAGCAGAAGTGCATACTACTTTTAACATGCACTGTAGTATGTAGTAGGCAGTATGTATTATCATTATTCTCTCCGTTCTCTCAGACTCGTCTCTTACGATTTGTCCTGGTTCTGACGGCAGCGCTGCGGTGCAGAAGTTGTTGATTCTCGATGCCCGCTCTTACACGGCTGCTGTGGCGAACCGTGCCAAAGGAGGAGGCTGCGAGTGTGAAGGTGTGTTCTGATACACTCCTCTAACGACACCAAACCTCATCGCTTGACATTGATTAAAGTCTCTTGTTTTGTTTGTCTGTTCTGTTTGTTTGTGTTTTTAGAGTACTACCCAAACTGTGAGGTGATGTTTATGGGCATGGCCAACATCCACTCCATCAGAAACAGCTTTCAGTCGCTCCGAGCCGTCTGCAGTCAGATTCCAGATCCCGGCAAGTAAGTGTCGTCTCTACGCCCCGTTTACACGCGTCACCGCGGTTGTTTATAATGTCGGTCAGGAGTTCCAGACCCGTTTTGTAACCACAGTCTCTCGATTGCATCTTCTCAGCTGGCTCTCGGCTTTGGAGAGCACCCGTTGGCTCCAGCACCTGTCCGTCATGCTGAAAGCGGCCACTCTGGTTTGCTCTGCGGTGGAGAGAGACGGGCGGCCCGTGTTGGTTCACTGTTCTGACGGCTGGGACCGCACGCCTCAGATCGTGGCCCTTGCAAAGATCCTATTGGATCCCTTCTACAGAACCATCGAGGTAGACACTTGAAATCACACTTGGCTCTTGCTCTAGTGACTGTCTGTCTGCACTGGTCCCAGAACAGCACGAACGTCACGCTGTTGTGTCACATTAACCCTTAAATGACCGTATTGAGTCTTGCTAACAGTGTTCAGCCCAAAGCAGACCGTGTTATCTGATGTGGATTTTGTCTGTAGGGTTTTCAGGTGCTGGTCGAGACCGAGTGGTTGGATTATGGGCACAAGTTTGCCGATCGCTGCGGTCATCAGGAGAACGGGGATGATGTCAGCGAACAGTGTCCGGTGTTCCTGCAGTGGCTGGACTGTGTGCATCAGCTGTTGAAGCAGTTCCCCTGCCTCTTTGAATTCAACGAAGCCTTTCTGGTGCGTAAGACAGAATAATTCATTCATTATCATACAGATTATAATTGGACACATATAGATAGAAAGATGGGGCGGCTGTGGCTCAGGAGGTACAGCGGGTCGGCAGTCAGGAGGTTGCTGGTTTGATCCCCACAGTCATCACCATTGTGTCCTTGAGTAAGGCACTTAACTCCAGGTTGCTCCGGGGGGATTGTCCCTGTAATAAGTGCACTGTAAGTCACTTTGGATAAAAGTGTCTGCCAAATGCATAAATGTAAATGACACGTGTTTCTCTTTAATAGTTGAATGTATTGATTCACATGTTTGCTGTGTCTGTAGGTGAAACTGGTCCAGCACACATACTCGTGTCTTTATGGCACTTTCCTGTGTAATAACTCTAAAGAACGAGACACACGCAACTTATATAAACGCACATGCTCTGTCTGGTCCCTCCTGCGCACCGGCAACAAGAACTTCCAGAACTTTCTCTACATACCCTGCCATGACATGGTGAGCACACACACACACACACACACACACACACACACACACACACACACACACACACACACACACACTCACATACACACACACACTCACACAGACACAAACACGACACGCACGCACGCAAGCACACACACTTACATACACACACTTATATACACACACACATACACACACACACACACACTTACACACACTTACACACACACACACACACACACACACACACTTACACACACTTACACACTTACACTCACACACACACACTCACACTTACACACACATACACGCACACACACACACTTACATACACACACACACACACTTACATACACACACACTCACGCTTACACACACACTTACATACACACACACACACACACTTACACACACACATTTACACACACACACAGTAAATTTAGCGATCACTTCTGACAGTTTGTGTGGATTCATAATGCTATAACGTTTCTCTGCGTAACGCTCATGATTGTGTTTGATGACTTGTGTTGCAGGTTTTGCAGCCGGTGTGTCACACGCGCGCTCTGCAGTTGTGGACGTCCGTTTATCTGCCAACGTCGTCCCCGTGCACAGCGGCCGAAGACGCCATGGAAATCTACATGAGCCCGTCCGCACAGGGAGACGACTTCACGGCACGCTCTCTCGACAGGTACGGTTCAGAACGCCTTTAGTTTTTATCCGGTGGGTTTATTCAAACGTTCACACCGCCAGTTATAGCGCTCGACTATTACATTCGTACCTTGGATGGAAACATGACCGTTGATGCACATCTTTACACGCCATGGGCTCAATTTCTGTTAGCGTGCTACGACCGTGCACGTCTTATCTAATGTTTGTGAGCACTAATTCTAATCGCAATTTTCGTGCCACCGCAAAGTGCAAGCGGGCATGGGTCGGAGTATTTGTACTATTGTGGTTGTATACGTGCACGTGTGTGTGTGCGATCAATGAATGATATTCTTGAGAAATATGTCGCTGCGCTAATACGTTTCAATACCACGTCTCATCTCAGCGCTAAGTCTAAAATCAGTTCCTGCATTTGCAGTTTGGTGATTCCACCAGCAGGTGGCGATAAAGTTCATGTACAAACTCTCAAAATATAGTAAAACATGAAATTGTTGCCATTTAATGAAACAAATATTTCTGAGATTTGTGTTAAACTATCTATAGATCGTGGTTTATTTTTTAATTGTTATTATGATGTTTGAATTTACAATTCATGATCTCATTTTTATTGGTATTTTCCCGCCTTTTGTCGTGGAGTCACTGCAAGCGGGGGCCGGTGGAAGAAGTTGGAATGTTTGGGATTGGTATGTTTTTTTAGGCCACTTCGTTATTTTAATTATATTTCAGTGTAATTTAAATGTAAAATAATTTTTTGGTTTAATTTTTTCGTGTTCAATAAATAACATTTTTCTAAATCAAAATTGAATGGTGTGCCGATATAATTACCGTTAATACTAGCCATTTATGTAAATGATTAATAATGATTAATAATTCTTACATTCTGGATAATTTAACAGATCTTTCCATGCATTTAAAAGGGGCGTGTCACCAACTACGTTTCCATCCAAGGATATTCTGCGCAAACGCAAATTGTTGACATAATATTTTCCGTTTAACTCAAGCGCATAAACTCTGTCAATACTTCAGATGTTGCAGAAAAACTAGTTTGGAAATACTTTTTGTCGATACAATTGCCATTAACGCAAAGATGTAGGATCACATGACAGAGTTTACCCCAATCGTTAGCCTGTGTTACCATGACGACAGTAAACATCCTTGAAAGATAATATATTGTCCGTGATTATGGATTGATCGGCATACAGATCTGCACACGTGACACTCCAGGAGTGCAACACAGATATCTCGTATCACGCACCGGTCATCGATAAGTACAAGGAGAACAAATGAACGAACACTGTTTGTGATCCATTTAATCGCTGTAGACAACCGTTTATTTATTAAAGTTTATTTTCCACATCATTCACAATAACAGACGGCAGTCACGGAATTATCCCACAATACAAGAAACATCATTTCAGTGCACAAAGATGTTTAAAATAAAAAATAAATACACAATATTAGGAGAAAAACATCCGTGGAACGCTAACATACAGCCCGAAAATATATACAATTATTGTTTAGTTTATTATGAAAAAATGCCGGGAAAATTCCCTGTATTAAATTAAATAAATAAAAAATTGCCAAATGAATTTATTTATATTTTTAGACCTTTATTTGCCTTTTCTTTACACAAAGTTAAATGAGCTTCACTCTGTTCTGTAGATGAATAAAGTCTGAATGACGTTCTCAGAATGTTCTAGACTTTATCAAGAATATAAACTATCAGAACTATTTATAAATATGCGGGACATGATGTTTAAAAGATTGAATATCAGGAATGTATCATGTATGTAACACTGATATTACACGCATCAATGTTTGTTTAATATCTGTCACACATCATAAACATCCATGATGATCCTGAGACTGGAAGTTTCCCCAATACTTGCTGCAGGTTACAGCTCGAACAGGGTTATGATGATCCGCTTTCGGGTCGTAACCGATGGCAACCAGCGATAGGTGCAACATCAGGACCGATATTACAGTCCCATCAGAAGAGCAACTGCTCCTTTAGATTGCAATTCCTCTTCTGATGCTTTTATTTGTTCATTAAAATGACAGTAAACTCATTTCAATTGTCTCAATGATCTCCCCATTTTACCCAAACTTCAGAGGAAAAACATTCGGGACATTTACATTTATGCATTTGACAGACGCTTTTATCCAAAGTGTCTTACAGTGCACTTATTACAGGGACAATCCCCCCGGAGCAACCTGGAGTTAAGTGTCTTACTCAAGGACACAATGGTGGTGACTGTGGGGATCAAACCAGCAACCTTCTGATTACCAATGTATTATACAGTGCACTTATTACAGGGACAATCCCCCCAGAGCAACCTGGAGTTAAGTGTCTTACTCAAGGACACAATGGTGGTGACTGTGGGTATCGAACCAGCAACCTTCTGATTACCAGTTATGTGCTTTAGCCACTACGCCACCACCACTCTAGAACATGTGTGAGGCGAATCAGCGATAAACACATTTCTGAATGAAACGGCTTCTGGGCAGATTTCTGTTGCCATAAACAAAAACTTTGTCGTGTGTTTTGTTGTTTTAGCCATGACATCATCACGCACACCATATTTAGCGCTAAAAGTCCATTTGAATGGAAACAGGCAGAATTTTGCAACAATTTCTTTACGCATTTTCACTTTGTCGATAACATAATAGCACGAAATGTGGATGAAAACTAGACCCGACAATCAAGGACGCGGTTAGTGCACGATAGAACGTCATTTAAATTCTTCTAATTCATAGAATACAGTCCATTAACAGCAACAACGGATGAATGTGCCATCTTTCTTTATATCGCTGCTGCTTGAGTGACGGACTATAATAGGACGCAGATGGTGGAATGTGTTGCACAGGCGATTTTGCCAAATTTGGGTGAACTAACCAGGCTTGTCATTTTCAATTCTCTCAGGCTCCCCAAGACACGATCGATGGACAACTTGGTATCCGCTTGTGAGAATGGAGTGACCCTCACGCGCACCTCAAGTGACCCCAACCTTAACAAGCACTGCCAGGAGGGGCGCACAGCCCTGGAGTCCAATCAACCCATGACCATCCAGGGTAGCGGTTTGTCTGAAAACCCAGAGGATGAACCAGTCCACGGATTGGTCAATGACGTCACTGAAATCAATGTGTCGCCATCTTGTGAGTCGCTCGAGGAGGAACTGAGGACGGAGCCTTGTCTGACTACACAGCCTCTGCCATCTTTGCCCCACCCATTAGCATTAAATCAGGCCCCGACCCTTCCGGTTTTAAATCAAGCCCCGGCCCAAATCTCAAGTTGTCCACTCCCACCCTTTCCACTGGAAGTGCAGGCCAGGACTGTTGAAATCACTTCTTACATCAGCACTACCACAAGTCCACCTCCTCCACGTAACGGCTTCGCACACGATGAGAACAGATCTGAGAAATCGGAGTCGCCTACCTTGGCAGAGCTCTTCGATCAGTTACCGCCTCTCGCACCAATGGACGCTTCCGTGGAGACCCTAACGGAGCAGAGCGACATCCCTCCAGCTCGGAAAACCATTACTGTGGAATCGCAAAGCCCACTGGAAACTAAGTGGACTGAGGGTGCACGAAATGGCGAACTCGTTCCTTTGAGAGAACGATCGATGGGCACCGTGCCTCCTGCCGACTACACCAGAGCGGCACGCCGTCTGATATCCCAGAGCCAGTTGACCGATCTCTCCATGCTCGGCTCGCAGTGGGACAGCGTACAAGGCCTTGTTCAGTCGGCCTGCGGGGGTGCCATCCAGCATGGCAGCTATCACGGTCGTCGCTTGGCAAACAAGCTCCTCCGTGCCCATGGAGGAAGCGCCAACAGTGGGCCGTGCTGTCGCAGAGACCCTCTGCACCCTCCTGGGAGTCCGGTCCAATCTGGATGGTTCTCTGCGGTTAAAAACTCAAGCTACGCCGCCCTCTGTTCGTCAGCTGCCTCTTCGTTAGCCATTGGTCCGTCTTTCCGGCAACTTCTACCGTCCCATTCCTCGCCGTCCTCGGGCGGGTCGCCGGGTCAGACGCCCGCGTACCTGGACGACGACGGTTTGCCGGTCGCTGTAGATGCGGTGCAGCAGCGACTGCGACAGATTGAAGCCAGTTATAAACAAGAAGTCGAGGTGTTGAGACGACAGGTCAGACAGCTTCAGCTGAAACTGGAAAGTAAACAGTTCTGCACGACACCCTCCGAGCCCGATGTCGACTATGAGGATGATATCGTGAGTTTGCATTCTTAGATACTCTTCTTTCTTATGTTGCAAATTGTCGAAAAATGTTGAATCACATTTGAAAAGTTGTTCTGATATGTACCATGACCAATGTTCCCTCCAGGCCCTACAATACGGGACAATAGGCAATAGTTGGCCGATTGAGCATATTGAATCGATGGCGGAGCTCGTCGGATCATTCTGATTGGCTGTTCAGCTTAGCGAACCAACGCACGAGTCTTTAACGACGCAAGCGAAGAACGAATTAATCGGCATGATTCAGGAGAGGCCGGAGACTTGCGCTGCTTTATGTTTTGTATCCCAGCAGTCACTAGCTCGTCCGGTTTCCCGTTTTGAGTAACGGATACAGACTACTGCCACCTACTGGTACAGAACGTTATTTCCTCTCACGCAGGCGCAGAATGGACGTGCTAGTTGGCCGTCGGGTGTGTTCAAGAGCTACTTTTTGACTGACACAGGCGACGTGAGCCGACCCCACAGTCTGCTTTAGTAGGCGCTAGTGACACACCAAACCGCTAGCATGGTTTGGTGTCACGGCCTTAAGACATCGGTATGTTATCCATTAATGCTGCATCATTGATCGAAATAAGATTGAAATCACAATAAGTTTTAACATATAGTCTGCATTCAGTGCTGTGTGAGCAAGCGGCGCCCTCTAGCGGTCTGGACGGCATTAGCCATTAAATCAGGGAGGTTTTGTTCCTTTGGTTAAAACCTTTTATTTTTCCATGATGTGATCGATATTTCGGTATTGTATCGGCCAAACAAATATATATTTTGGAAATTGAATTTTTGAAATTACGTTCGGGGTCGCCATGAACGTTCTGCTCACAGTTGCAGTCTCCTTTTCTCAGATTAATCAGCGATGTGTAATTCACACCAATTTTCCATATATAATAAAATGTGGATTGACTCCGGTTTACGTGTCTCTGATTGGATAAATCTGGAGTGTGCCATCTGCGCTGTAGAAGTGCATTTGCTCAGTTTAGAGGGAACATTGATCGTGACGTATCCTATAAGGGTCATTGACCACTTCTGTTGTCCTCCTGGCAGACGTGCCTGCGGGAATCAGACGGCAGTGATGAGGAAGACTCGCTGTCCTATCATAGTGATGGCAGCTTCAGTGTGGGCAGCTGGGACCGCGTGGAGAGGAAGGACACAGAGGTCAGTCTTCCTCACTCGCGGTTTGGCCGCAGAGCAACTCGCTTTTTTCTTTATTCATGTAATAAATCAATTCAAGTTCTGTTAACAGATTTTGGAACGTGACCTATCAGATATATTGATTACTTCACTCGCCCTCATGCCATCCCAGATGTGTGACTTACATTCTTCTTGAACACAAATGAAGATTTTTAGAAGAATATTTCAGCTCTATTGGTCCATACAATGCAAGTGAATGGTGACCAGAACTTTGAAGCTCCAAAAAGCACATAAAGGCAGCATAAAAGACTCCAGTGGTTAAATCCGTGTCTTCAGAAGTGATATGATAGCTGTGTGTAAGAAACAGATCGATATTTAAGTGCTTTTTTGCTAGAAATTCTCCTCCCTGCCCAGTAGGGGGCGATGTGCACGAAGAATGGGAATCGCCCAAACAAAACATGAAGAATGAGAAAGTGAAAGTGGTGATTTATAGTAAAAAAGGGCTTAAATGTTGATCTGTTTCTCACCCACATCTATCATATCCTTCTGAAGACATGGAATAATCCTCTCTTATGGATTACTTTTGTGCTGCATTTATGTGCTTTTATGAGCTTCAAAGTTCTGGTCACCATTCACTTGCACTGAATGGACCTACAGATTACTTTTATGCTGCATTTATGTGCTTTTTTGAGCTTCAAAGTTCTGGTCACCATTCACTTGCATTGTATGGACCTACAGATTACTTATGGATTACTTTTATGTGCTTTTTGAAGCTTCAAAGTTCTGGTCACCATTCACTTGCATTGTATGGACCTACAGATTACTTATGGATTACTTGTATGTGCTTTTTGGAGCTTCAAAGTTCTGGTCACCATTCACTTGCATTGTATGGACCTACAGATTACTTATGGATTACTTTTATGTGCTTTTTGAAGCTTCAAAGTTCTGGTCACCATTCACTTGCATTGTATGGACCTACAGATTACTTATGGATTACTTGTATGTGCTTTTTGGAGCTTCAAAGTTCTGGTCACCATTCACTTGCATTGTATGGACCTACAGATTACTTATGGATTACTTGTATGTGCTTTTTGGAGCTTCAAAGTTCTGGTCACCATTCACTTGCATTGTATGGACCTACAGATTTCTTATGGATTACTTTTATGTGCTTTTTGGAGCTTCAAAGTTCTGGTCACCATTCACTTGCATTGTATGGACCAACAGAGCTGAAATATTCTTCTAAAAATATTCATTTGTGTTCAAGAAGAAAGAAAGTCACACATCTGGGACGACATGAGGGTGAATAAATGATGAGGGAATTTTCATATTTGGGTGAACTGTCCCTTTAAATTCAAATATATAAATCAAATAATAAAAGAGGGATATATGATTTCCTTTGTTTTAAATATCAAAATATGTCTAAATACTTAAAAATGTCTCTCTTGACCAGAATGCTCTTTATTAGAGGCAAATCAAACGATTTATGATGTATTCATCACACCACTGTATAGACGGTTTTAATATCAACCAGTCCTGTTCCCTGACCCACAGGTCACCAGGTGGGTTCCCGATCACATGGCTTCACACTGTTTCAACTGCGACTGTGAGTTCTGGATTGCCAAGAGACGCCATCATTGCAGGTGAGTCTCAAGAGATGTCAAGTATTGATTCCAGCGATCTTTTTAATGAATCATAACAGACAGAGCAACCATTGTGATCCAACAAACAAATGACTCATGTGAACTGAATCTTTTTAATGAATCATAACAGACAGAGCAACCATTGTGATCCAACAAACAAATGACTCATGTGAACTGAATCTTTTTAATGAATCATAACAGACAGAGCAACCATTGTGATCCAACAAACAAATGACTCATGTGAACTGAATCTTTTAATGAATCATAACAGACAGAGCAACCATTGTGATCCAACAAACAAATGACTCATGTGAACTGAATCTTTTTAATGAATCATAACAGACAGAGCAACCATTGTGATCCAACAAACAAATGACTCATGTGAACTGAATCTTTTAATGAATCATAACAGACAGAGCAACCATTGTGATCCAACAAACAAATGACTCGTGTGAACTGAATCTTTTTAATGAATCATAACAGACAGAGCAACCATTGTGATCCAACAAACAAATGACTCATATGAACTGAATCTTTTTAATGAATCATAACAGACAGAGCAACCATTGTGATCCAACAAACAAATGACTCATGTGAACTGAATCTTTTTAATGAATCATAACAGACAGAGCAACCATTGTGATCCAACAAACAAATGACTCGTATGAACTGAATCTTTTTAATGAATCATAACAGACAGAGCAACCATTGTGATCCAACAAACAAATGACTCGTATGAACTGAATCTTTTTAATGAATCATAACAGACAGAGCAACCATTGTGATCCAACAAACAAATGACTCGTATGAACTGAATCTTTTTAATGAATCAAAAGAGACGGCACATCCAGTGTATTTAAAAAATGACTCTTATTAACCGGTTCTTTTAATGAATCATTCAAAAAGACTCACAAAACGATTGACTAATTTTCCTCATGCATATTTGCAACAAGATGTTTTTGTAAATGACATTTTTAAATAAAACGACTCTTTTGTCTTATGGCTTATTTCATAGCTTACATTTTATGCATCGTAAATACACACAATAAAATCATATTTTCACACTTTTTGCACCATTTGGCAAAATGAAAGCTTGATTTACAGGGCGACCCCGAGCATTGCATATATGTTTTTTGCACCGCTGGTGATCGGATCAGTAATAATAATAATATTCTGTCTGTGTTTCTCGCAGGAATTGTGGGAATGTGTTTTGTAAAGACTGCTGTCACCTGAAGCTTCCCATTCCAGACCAGCAGCTGTACGACCCGGTGCTCGTGTGTAACTCCTGCTACGACCTTCTTCTGGAGTCGCGTATGCGAGATCTGCGCTCGCAACAGCTCAAGAAACCCATCGCCACGGCGTCCAGCTGAGATAGCCAATCAGAGCCCGACTGGGCCATAAGGCCTCCCGCAGGGGTGTTCATGCAGATGTCCGTTATTTAGCGGATGAGCCACTCTCTGCTTAGAGAGACCAGGTGATTTTGAGTCCAGGACAGCTGTGAGACTGACCCAGAGGGAGAGGATGGATCATGTGTGATGAAGAGGTGAACTAATGAAGAGCATTTCAGGCTGAGGACGGCACACGAGCGCTCACATGCCTAAAGAGGCTTTTGTTCATCTCAAAATCTCCCCACAACCCCCCGCAAACACACACACGGGAGAATCGGTATCCAGCAAGAGGCTCACTATTAACACCAGAAGCTGCTACAGTATTTCAAAATGAAATTATACTTTGTGTCCTTTATTTTGTGCCTCTGGAGAGGATCTGCGGCTGTTTGAAGCTTGAATTAACAAAGGGTTAAACGAGTGGCCTGATGCTGCCAGTTTGTGTGATTTTGATGCAATTTTCTGTTCTAGTTAAAGATTTTCTGTGGTATTTTCAGAATAACTCATGCAAAAATAAATCATCCTTCAATGCCAAAAATCCAATTAAAATGGCACCAGTTTGAATCTCTTCAGCCGGAGACGAGATGAACAAACGGAACATTTCTGCACATTTAATGTGTTCGTTACGTGAGTTAAATAAAACTATAGCCATGTTGCACTTCGTCCGTCTGATATTTCCGGAACGTTAGCCGGAATTACTCTTGATGTCGTTTATATAACTTCACAACTGGACACACATTCATCTTACTCGACTGTATTTAATCAAACTAACTGAATCGTTCGAGGGAGTCACTTTGATTATTCTTTCCTTTAATGTTTCTCCTGTCAGTCCTGGATCACTAAAGTAACTGTTAAATGGTGAATCTCAAACTGTGCCATTGATTCTTTGTTTCTTCTGACACTGTTACTTAATTGTGACGATTTGTTCAGTGCTACAATACGAACAGTGAGAAACTGATTTGTGAACGATGAGCAGTCTGTAGGGACACAACAGGACGGTTTGTTTCTTGATTTCATCAAAAGGAACCCAGAAATGTGATGTATAGTTTATCTGGTCTAATAGTGGCTCTAGTTTTGTCACTTAGTGAATAATTGTTGTAAAAATAAAACAACTGTGCAAATCCCAAGGGTAAAATAAAAGAGGTCTTCATCAGCGACCGGTGTCCTGATAGTCTCATTGAGTAATTCTCTCTTGTGTATTTTAGTACACCTGCATTTGATGTAGACGTGTGCTGCTGACATGTACAATAAACATGCATTCTGATCAAAGGTGAAATCATGCTAACGCTAGTAACAAATCCATGAAGCTCAATTTTACAGTTAATGCCACTGAACACCACTTACACAAACATCTGATTAATCTCTCCAGATAATTCTGTCCATTACAAGAGAGAATAATTTCACCCTCAGTTTATAAACACGTGTGTTCAGTTAGCGTTACGTATTGTACTTAAACATGGAACTACATCTACAGAAAACACTTTAATTGATCATATTTAAACATGTCTTTCATTTTTTTTTATCACTTTGGTTGTTAACGCCAACGGCATACATTTAGACATTAAAGGTGTATATTTTGGGGTATTTCAACCTCAGTTCCTATAATACATCTACACCACATCTATAATACATCTACACCACATCTAAACCACATCTATAATATATCTATACCACATTTATAATACATCTACACCACATCTATACTACATCTATACCACATCTAAACCACATCTATAATATATCTATACCACATTTATACCACATCTATAATACATCTAAACTACATCTATACCACACCTATAATATATCTATACTACATCTATAATACATCTAAACCACATCTATAATATATCTATACCACATTTATACCACATCTATAATACATCTATACTACATCTAAACCACATCTATAATATATCTATACCACATTTATACCACATCTATAATACATCTATACTACATCTATACCACACCTATAATATATCTATACTACATCTATAATACATCTATACCACATTTATACCACATCTATAATACATCTATACTACATCTAAACCACATCTATACCACACCTATAATATATCTATACTACATCTATAATACATCTATACTACATCTAAACCACATCTATAATATATCTATACCATATTTATAATACATCTATACCACATCTATACTACATCTATAATAGATCTATACTACATCTATACCACATCTATAATATATCTATACCACATTTATAATACATCTACACCACATCTATACTACATCTATACCACATCTATAATACATCTATACTACATGTAAACCACATCTATAATACATCTATACCACATCTATAATATAGCTATACCACATTTATAATACATCTATACCACATTTATAATACATCTATAATACATCTATACTACATCTATAATACATCTATACTACATCTATACCACATTTATAATACATCTATAATACATCTATACTACATCTATAATACATCTATACTACATCTATACCACATTTATAATACATCTATAATACATCTATACTACATCTATAATACATCTATACTACATCTATACCACATTTATAATACATCTATAATACATCTATACTACATCTATAATACATCTATACTACATCTATACCACATCTATAATACATCTATACCACATCTATAATATATTTATACCACATTTATAATACATCTATAATACATCTATACCACATTTATAATACATCTATAATACATCTATACTACATCTATACCACATCTATAATACATCTATACTACATCTATACCACATCTATAATACATCTATACCACATCTATAATATATCTATACCACATTTATAATACATCTATAATACATCTATACCACATTTATAATACATCTATAATACATCTACACTACATCTATACCACATTTATAATACATCTATAATACATCTATACTACATCTATACCACATCTATAATACATCTATAATACATCTATACCACATCTATACCACATCTATAATACATCTATACCACATCTATAATATATCTATACCACATTTATAATACATCTATAATACATCTATACCACATTTATAATACATCTATAATACATCTACACTACATCTATACCACATTTATAATACATCTATAATACATCTATACTACATCTATACCACATCTATAATACATCTATACCACATCTATAATACATCTATAATACATCTACACTACATCTATACCACATCTATAATACATCTATACCACATCTATAATATATCTATACTATATCTATACCACATCTATAATATATCTATACTACATCTCTACCACATCTATAATACATCAATACCACATCTATAATACATCTATACTACATCTATAATACATCTATACTACATCTACACTACACCTATAATATGTGTGTGTATTGAGAAGTGTGTGTGTGTGTGTGTATTGAGAAGTGTGTGTGTGTGTGTGTGTGTGTGTGTGTGTGTAAACAACAATAGTGGCATTATATAAACAAACTTGCATTTAAAGGGTTAAATCCTGAAAATTAATGAATGTGTGTTAGTTGAAGTCAGTGAAAGTAGAACATATTAATATATAATATTATTATGGCAGATTTTTGACGTAAAACATTTCTGTGAATTATACAAGCGGACCGTCTAACTAAATATAAATTTTACTAATTACATTTTATTTGTTTTTCATCATCATGTTCACATCTAAAAATGAGCAAATACATGTATTCAATCAATAAATGTGATTTAATATTGCATGTATTATATTTGGTTACATGTTTATTTGCATCATTTTTACTATTTAAAGGTTTATATTGATTTGTTTAACATGCCCTGATGATAGGTACTGTTGCTTTAAGAAAACCGGCATTTCTGTAAATGAGCACGTTAAAAAAAGAGGACTCGAATGACTTTTCCTCATCTGTGCAATGCATGAAAGCAATTAAATGTTCGTTTTTTTGTAGTTTTTGATCAACAACTGACTGTAGAGAACAGAAAGGCTATTAAAAGAGACTTCTTAAAGAGACAGTACCATTTTAACCTTTGTTATACATAATATAAACAATGTAAATACTATAAATTATGCATTCAAAACGCATATATTTAAAGATGCCATAATAAATTATAAAATATTTTAACTTCATGAAACACTTTGAATATTGATGAGTTTAACCAATACTTTAGGCTCCTACAGTATCTGGGGCTTTGGTGAAATTTAAGCCTTTTCAAAGTGTCCATAAATCCCCTCGACTACATTATGTTGACAAAAAATTGAAACGAGTTACGAGTCGGTTTTGAAATGTTCATAATTTCAAACTTCAGCTGTCAAAGCTCACACGAGCCCTTTAAAAGTGCTGTAAGGGGTTTTCTGAATCACGTGACTGAGCTGTTGAATTAGCCATGCCCCCTCATTCCAAAACTCCGCCCTCAAAAGATCATTTTAAGACCAAAACAGAGCAAAAGAGCAGCATTGTGCACTTTAGGGAATATAATCATGGTTATGTTTAGGGTCTGAGCATAACTGAATTACGGACTGGGCCAGTGGGGTCAGTGCTCTGGGGCCCTTGACTATCAGGGGCCTTGGGGGCCCACAGCTTATACAGCCCCCATGGCCCTGTGATTATGAGGGCCCCCAGCACTCTTATAGGACCCTTTTGCCTTCCTGTTTCTATTTTACTTTGTGTGGTTCAAAAGTTCTCATTAAACTACATGCATAAAGTTTCTTTAAACAGTTGATTATGCTTGTAAGAAAGAAAGAAAGAAAGAAAGAAAAAGAAAGGTGTGCAGAACATTTCCTGCTCCCTAAAAGATATGAATAAAACAAGTGTCCTGAGATATCTCACCGCTCTCAGCTCGAGAGTCTGTAAACAGAAAACAAATGTGTCACTTTTCACCTGTCAATCATGTTGCTCGTTCTCATAGTGTTGCATTGAGGATATTATTCACAATGTTTGTCAGATGAGGGCGCTGTTGTGCCATTGATGAATTTCACTGCCACAGAAAAAAACAATTAATTTACATTTATGCATTTGTCAGATGCTTTTATCCAAAGTGACTTACAGAGCACTTACTACAGGGACAATCCTCCCGGAACAACCTGGAGTTAAGTGTCTTACTCAAGGACACAATGGTGGTGACTGTGGGGATCAAACCAGCAACCTTCTGAGTACCAATGTATTATACAGAGCACTTATTACAGGGACAATCCCCCCGGAACAACCTGGAGTTAAGTGTCTTACTCAAGGACACAATGGTGGTGACTGTGGGGATCGAACCAGTGACCTTCTGAGTACCAATGTATTATACAGAGCACTTATTACAGGGACAATCCCCCCGGAACAACATGGAGTTAAGTGTCTTACGGACACAATGGTGGTGACTGTGGGGATCAAACCAGCAACCTTCTGATTACCAGTTATGTGCTTTAGCCCACTACGCCGCAACCACACACACACACACACACACACTCACTCACTCACTTACTAATGTTACTATTAATATAATGTTACTGTTATTATAATGTTACTATTAATATAATGTTACTGTTATTATAATGTTACTGTTAATATAATGTTACTGTTATTATAATGTTACTGTTAATATAATGTTACTATTATTATAATGTTACTGTTAATATAATGTTACTATTAATATAATGTTACTGTTATTATAATGTTACTGTTATTATAATGTTACTATTAATATAATGTTACTGTTATTATAATGTTACTGTTAATATAATGTTACTGTTAATATAATGTTACTGTTAATATAATGTTACTATTATTATAATGTTACTGTTATTATAATGTTACTATTAATATAATGTTACTGTTATTATAATGTTACTGTTATTATAATGTTACTATTAATATAATGTTACTGTTATTATAATGTTACTGTTAATATAATGTTACTGTTATTATAATGTTACTATTAATATAATGTTACTGTTATTATAATGTTACTATTAATATAATGTTACTGTTATTATAATGTTACTATTATTATAATGTTACTGTTATTATAATGTTACTATTAATATAATGTTACTGTTATTATAATGTTACTATTAATATAATGTTACTGTTATTATAATGTTACTGTTAATATAATGTTACTGTTAATATAATGTTACTGTTATTATAATGTTACTATTAATATAATGTTACTGTTATTATAATGTTACTATTATTATAATGTTACTGTTATTATAATGTTACTATTAATATAATGTTACTGTTATTATAATGTTACTGTTAATATAATGTTACTGTTATTATAATGTTACTATTAATATAATGTTACTGTTATTATAATGTTACTGTTATTATAATGTTACTATTATAATGTTACTGTTATTATAATGTTACTGTTATTATAATGTTACTATTAATATAATGTTACTGTTATTATAATGTTACTGTTATTATAATGTTACTATTAATATAATGTTACTGTTATTATAATGTTACTGTTATTATAATGTTACTATTAATATAATGTTACTGTTATTATAATGTTACTGTTATTATAATGTTACTATTAATATAATGTTACTGTTATTATAATGTTACTGTTATTATAATGTTACTATTAATATAATGTTACTGTTATTATAATGTTACTGTTATTATAATGTTACTATTATTATAATGTTACTGTTATTATAATGTTACTATTATTATAATGTTACTATTAATATAATGTTACTGTTATTATAATGTTACTATTAATATAATGTTACTGTTATTATAATGTTACTGTTATTATAATGTTACTATTAATATAATGTTACTGTTATTATAATGTTACTATTAATATAATGTTACTGTTATTATAATGTTACTATTAATATAATGTTACTGTTATTATAATGTTACTATTATATATAATGTTACTATTAATATAATGTTACTGTTATTATAATGTTACTATTAATATAATGTTACTGTTATTATAATGTTACTGTTATTATAATGTTACTATTAATATAATGTTACTGTTATTATAATGTTACTGTTATTATAATGTTACTATTAATATAATGTTACTGTTATTATAATGTTACTATTAATATAATGTTACTGTTATTATAATGTTACTGTTATTATAATGTTACTATTAATATAATGTTACTGTTATTATAATGTTACTATTAATATAATGTTACTGTTATTATAATGTTACTATTAATATAATGTTACTGTTATTATAATGTTACTATTAATATAATGTTACTGTTATTATAATGTTACTATTAATATAATGTTACTGTTATTATAATGTTACTAGTTAATTATAATGTTACTATTAATATAATGTTACTGTTATTATAATGTTACTATTAATATAATGTTACTGTTATTATAATGTTACTGTTATTATAATGTTACTATTAATATAATGTTACTGTTATTATAATGTTACTATTATTATAATGTTACTATTAATATAATGTTACTGTTATTATAATGTTACTATTAATATAATGTTACTGTTATTATAATGTTACTGTTATTATAATGTTACTATTAATATAGTGTTACTGTTATTATAATGTTACTATTAATATAATGTTACTGTTATTATAATGTTACTATTAATATAATGTTACTGTTATTATAATGTTACTGTTATTATAATGTTACTGTTATTATAATGTTACTATTAATATAATGTTACTGTTATTATAATGTTACTATTAATATAATGTTACTGTTATTATAATGTTACTGTTATTATAATGTTACTATTAATATAATGTTACTGTTATTATAATGTTACTGTTATTATAATGTTACTATTAATATAATGTTACTGTTATTATAATGTTACTATTAATATAATGTTACTGTTATTATAATGTTACTGTTATTATAATGTTACTATTAATATAGTGTTACTGTTATTATAATGTTACTGTTAATATAATGTTACTGTTATTATAATGTTACTATTAATATAATGTTACTGTTATTATAATGTTACTATTAATATAATGTTACTGTTATTATAATGTTACTGTTATTATAATGTTACTATTAATATAATGTTACTGTTATTATAATGTTACTGTTATTATAATGTTACTATTAATATAATGTTACTGTTATTATAATGTTACTATTAATATAATGTTACTGTTATTATAATGTTACTGTTAATATAATGTTACTGTTATTATAATGTTACTATTAATATAATGTTACTATTATTATAATGTTACTATTAATATAATGTTACTGTTATTATAATGTTACTGTTATTATAATGTTACTATTAATATAATGTTACTGTTATTATAATGTTACTATTAATATAATGTTACTGTTATTATAATGTTACTGTTATTATAATGTTACTATTAATATAATGTTACTGTTATTATAATGTTACTGTTATTATAATGTTACTATTAATATAATGTTACTGTTATTATAATGTTACTATTAATATAATGTTACTGTTATTATAATGTTACTGTTAATATAATGTTACTGTTATTATAATGTTACTATTAATATAATGTTACTGTTATTATAATGTTACTGTTATTATAATGTTACTATTAATATAATGTTACTGTTATTATAATGTTACTATTAATATAATGTTACTGTTATTATAATGTTACTATTAATATAATGTTACTGTTATTATAATGTTACTATTAATATAATGTTACTGTTATTATAATGTTACTATTAATATAATGTTACTGTTATTATAATGTTACTATTAATATAATGTTACTGTTATTATAATGTTACTATTAATATAATGTTACTGTTATTATAATGTTACTGTTAATATAATGTTACTGTTATTATAATGTTACTATTAATATAATGTTACTGTTATTATAATGTTACTATTAATATAATGTTACTGTTATTATAATGTTACTATTAATATAATGTTACTGTTATTATAATGTTACTATTAATATAATGTTACTGTTATTATAATGTTACTGTTATTATAATGTTACTATTAATATAATGTTACTGTTATTATAATGTTACTATTAATATAATGTTACTGTTATTATAATGTTACTATTAATATAATGTTACTGTTATTATAATGTTACTATTAATATAATGTTACTGTTATTATAATGTTACTGTTATTATAATGTTACTATTAATATAGTGTTACTGTTATTATAATGTTACTGTTAATATAATGTTACTGTTATTATAATGTTACTGTTATTATAATGTTACTATTAATATAATGTTACTGTTATTATAATGTTACTATTAATATAATGTTACTGTTATTATAATGTTACTGTTAATATAATGTTACTATTATTATAATGTTACTATTAATATAATGTTACTGTTATTATAATGTTACTATTAATATAATGTTACTGTTATTATAATGTTACTGTTATTGTAATGTTACTATTAATATAATGTTACTATTATTATAATGTTACTATTAATATAGTGTTACTGTTATTATAATGTTACTGTTATTATAATGTTACTGTTATTATAATGTTACTATTAATATAATGTTACTGTTATTATAATGTTACTGTTAATATAATGTTACTGTTATTATAATGTTACTATTATTATAATGTTACTATTAATATAATGTTACTGTTATTATAATGTTACTATTAATATAATGTTACTGTTATTATAATGTTACTGTTATTATAATGTTACTATTAATATAATGTTACTATTATTATAATGTTACTATTAATATAATGTTACTGTTATTATAATGTTACTATTAATATAATGTTACTATTATTATAATGTTACTATTAATATAATGTTACTGTTATTATAATGTTACTATTATTATAATGTTACTAATAATATAATGTTACTGTTATTATAATGTTACTATTAATATAATGTTACTATTATTATAATGTTACTATTAATATAATGTTACTGTTATTATAATGTTACTATTATTATAATGTTACTATTAATATAATGTTACTGTTATTACAATATTACTGTTATTATAATGTTACTATTAATATAATGTTACTATTATTATAATGTTACTATTAATATAATGTTACTGTTATTATAATGTTACTATTATTATAATGTTACTATTAATATAATGTTACTGTTATTATAATGTTACTGTTATTATAATGTTACTATTAATATAATGTTACTGTTATTATAATGTTACTATTAATATAATGTTACTATTAATATAATGTTACTGTTAATATAGTGTTACTGTTATTATAATGTTACTATTAATATAATGTTACTATTAATATAATGTTACTGTTATTATAATGTTACTGTTATTATAATGTTACTATTAATATAATGTTACTGTTATTATAATGTTACTATTAATATAATGTTACTATTAATATAATGTTACTGTTATTATAATGTTACTATTAATATAATGTTACTATTAATATAATGTTACTGTTATTATAATGTTACTATTAATATAATGTTACTATTAATATAATGTTACTGTTATTATAATGTTACTGTTATTATAATGTTACTATTAATATAATGTTACTGTTATTATAATGTTACTATTAATATAATGTTACTATTAATATAATGTTACTGTTATTATAATGTTACTATTAATATAATGTTACTATTAATATAATGTTACTGTTATTATAATGTTACTGTTATTATAATGTTACTATTAATATAATGTTACTGTTATTATAATGTTACTATTAATATAATGTTACTATTAATATAATGTTACTGTTAATATAGTGTTACTGTTATTATAATGTTACTATTAATATAATGTTACTATTAATATAGTGTTACTGTTATTATAATGTTACTATTAATATAATGTTACTGTTATTATAATGTTACTATTAATATAATGTTACTGTTATTATAATGTTACTATTAATATAATGTTACTATTAATATAATGTTACTGTTAATATAGTGTTACTGTTATTATAATGTTACTATTAATATAATGTTACTATTAATATAATGTTACTGTTATTATAATGTTACTATTAATATAATGTTACTATTAATATAATGTTACTGTTATTATAATGTTACTATTAATATAATGTTACTGTTATTATAATGTTACTATTAATATAATGTTACTGTTATTATAATGTTACTATTAATATAATGTTACTGTTATTATAATGTTACTATTAATATAATGTTACTGTTATTATAATGTTACTGTTAATATAATGTTACTGTTATTATAATGTTACTATTAATATAATGTTACTGTTATTATAATGTTACTATTATTATAATGTTACTGTTATTATAATGTTACTGTTAATATAATGTTACTGTTATTATAATGTTACTATTAATATAATGTTACTGTTATTATAATGTTACTGTTAATATAATGTTACTGTTATTATAATGTTACTGTTAATATAATGTTACTGTTATTATAATGTTACTGTTAATATAATGTTACTGTTAATATAATGTTACTGTTATTATATGTGACAATGATTTTGTGTTGTGTTCTCTTCTCTTACCACAATATGTCGCTAAAGTCACAGATTCTCTCTTCACTTTCATTTTTTCAATTGAATGTTTCATGGTTGTTATCCTGTCAACTATTTCTACATAATGGAACATTTGTGTGTGTGAAGCCGGTGCACTTTATTGAGGATATGTTCATCTCACATAGTTGGCCATGAAGTGTGTGATCTCACAAACACAATAATTAAGAGACGCAAAAGCAGAAGCAATAAAAGATTGTTCACCTTTGATAAATGTACGGCTGTAAAAATAAAGCAATAACAATAATATGACATTTCCTAGAAACATTTCCCTCATGTCCTAAAGAAGATCATCCCTTTCCTGAAATACTGAATTACTTATCAATACTGAATACTGATTTCACCAGAAACATTCACAAGTGCCATTTAGAGCAGTTGTTCACATGAACGCCCTACTTCATTCCCATTTTTAAATGTATTAGTTATTAATATAGTTTTAACAGACATTTGTAACAGGACCATGTAACACATGCAACACATGTAACACGTGGAAACACATGTAACACATGCAACACATGTAACACGTGGAAACACATGTAACACATGCAACACATGTAACACGTGGAAACACATGTAACACGTGGAAACACATATAACATGTAACATGTGGAAACACATGTAACACGTGGAAACACGTGTAACACATGTAACAAGTGGAAACACATGTAACACGTGGAAACACATGTAACACGTAACAAGTGGAAACACATGTAACACATGTAACACGTGGAAACACATGTAACACATGTAACGTGTGGAAACACATGTAACAAGTGGAAACACATGTAACACGTGGAAACACATGTAACAAGTGGAAACACATGTAACACATGTAACGTGTGGAAACACATGTAACACATGTAACAAGTGGAAACACATGTAACACGTGGAAACACATGTAACACGTGGAAACACATGTAACACATGTAACATGTGGAAACACATGTAACACGTGGAAATACATGTAACACATGTAACGTGTGGAAACACATGTAACACGTGGAAACATGTAACACATGTAACGTGTGGAAACACATGTAACGTGTGGAAACACATGTAACGTGTGGAAACACATGTAACGTGTGGAAACACATGTAACGTGTGGAAACACATGTAACGTGTGGAAACACATGTAACACATGTAACGTGTGGAAACACATGTAACACGTGGAAACACATGTAACACATGTAACGTGTGGAAACACATGTAACACGTGGAAACATATAACACATGTAAACGTGGAAACACATGTAACACGTGGAAACACATGTAACACATGTAACATGTGGAAACACACGTAACACGTGTAACATGTGGAAACACATGTAACAGATCTTCTTCAGTTCTTCGTGCTGCTCTGTTCATACAGGTGCATTATCCTGCACCTGTCTATTTGACGATGCTAAACCAGATACTTCACATGCGTCGCTAGCAGGGCTGGACTGGTAATCTGGCATACCGGACATTGTCCCGGTGGGCTGACGCACTTTGTGAGCGATCAGGGGTGGACTGGCCATCGGGAGAACCGAGGGGTGCGGTGGGTCGACCGTGAAATGTACCACCGCGTTATGCAGAACGGATCTCAAAACGGCACAGCGATATGCAGAAAAGGACAGCGAACACCCCCCGCTCAACTTTTGGGCTAGTTGATATGTAAAATACCGGCCAATTTATCGTCCCAGTCCAGCCCTGGTCACTAACGGTCCCCTATTTGTAACCTAACGCCCGTGGCATCCTTTGGCTGATTCAGAGGTTATTCATGATTTGATGTGGGACATTTGTTTTGAACCAGTTAATGGATAAAATGCCCTAAAACTTTATTTTTTGCCACAGCTACCAATCGTGACACTTATCTGGTCATCTCAAGAGTTTGTCCAAGGCATGGCAGACAGATGACAGCTTCACATCTGTGTTATGTATGAACATGTCACAGTTGTGCTTTATGTGTAACTGTTGGCTGCATTGTTATTAATTGCACAATGTAACAGTGAACGGCTCCCGGTGATATCAGTGTGTGTTAGAGGAATGTGTGATGGGAGGGGCCAGAAGCCTCTCTGGTGCTGTGATTGACAGATATTCAGTATATATCAGTATATAAGCGCTGGTCACGGGTCACATTCAGTCCAGGTTCATTGCTGGTGTCATTCACAATGCGGCGTCTGCGTTCATCTTATCTTCTGCCATTGCTTGTGCATTTGTGCACCGGTGCAGGTGAGTGCATGAGACATATGATGAGTGCATGAGACATATGATGAGTGCATGAGACATATGATGAGTGCATGAGAGGGAGTTTGGATTGTTTTAATGCAATGCATTAATAAATGAGTTTGATGCAGTTTATTTAATAGACATTTGCACTTATTTATCTCATATTTCATTATTGAATTAAATATATGAATATTGTAAAGTTAAAGGTGAGGTCTGACTCTTCTGGAAGTTATTCAGCAGCATGTGTGAATATACTTAATTTAAATGCAAACTATTATATGTATAAATTGCCTGTATGCTGATGTATTTATTCCAGAATGATCCAGATCGCAAATGAATGTTTTAACAATGTATAAAGCAGATAATCCAGACCTCCTGGGCAACAGCTCTTTAACACGTGTCTTTATTTAACTCGTTTATTTCGCCTGACAAAACTCAATATGTACAAATAAATGAATTCATGATTAAGCACAAACGATCAAATCATTAAAGTCGGGAACAGACGCATCCGATGTTTAATTTCAGATGAAATCATCGGAACATTTGAGATTTATTGCAGCTAAATTAAATCATTCGCATTTATAAATGTATTATAATGTCCATGTGTTGTTATAAGAGAGAGATCCGGACATTCACTGCTCTCGGTGCACGGACTCTTCCTCATCATCTGGGAAAAGCGCAGTTTTCCTTTCCCGGTGTTCCTGAAGCGGAACGCAGAAATCGTTCCGATGTTTAAATAAAACAGATATTGATAACAGATATTAATAACAGATAACAGATATCACGTGTTCAATGAGGACTTTCAGTCGCGATAATCGATCAATTAAACTGTTTTAAAGACTTTTAAACTAAGCGTAACATTGCTGTGATACATGATACTGAATTTAAAGCAACATTTACAGCGTAACAAAGTGACCCCAATATTAGTAATATTGTCCGACGGTTATAGTTATGATATCTTGAGACTAGGGTGACCAGACGTCCCGAAAAATTCGGGACAGTCCCGAAATCCAAGCAGTTGTCCCGAATCCCGAATCCTGCCCTAATTGTCCCGAAAATTAGAACAAAGTCTCAAGAGCAGACTCTCGAGTAGTTATAGTGTGATAGAATATTACAAATTGCTCATTGCCGTCCTGCAGCCAGCTCCTGTCGGCTGCTCATTGAACCATAGACAGTAAAAGAACGTAGAGAGCTGCAGTAGACTACGTAGGCGGCAAGGCGCGAATTTCATGCTCAAAAAAGTCACAAGGAGTGATTTGATTGGATGTTGCTGATGTTAAAGCGCAGTGTTTGTTTTATTTGTTTCATGACACTTGAGTTCAATGGTTTTTTTTATTTGTATTTCCGTGTTTACATGACAGACAGTCATTTCATTCAGAATTCCTCAATAAATAATTTTGCCCAGATTTTTGAAATTCATTAACCCCCCAAAGCAATCCCTACTAAAGGGGATTGCTTTAGTACTAATGAATGTAACAGTAATAAAAAGCATCATGATACAGGGGCAGAGCTTTCCTCACTTAAAGGGATAGTTCACCCAAAAACATGATTATCATTTCCTCATACTCGTGCACATTTCCTCACCACACACAAGACAGAATGTTCAGGACTGACCGGATTCACTCTCAATCCATCTGTTTTCATACAATGAACGTGAATGGTGACTGAAGCTGTCAGTCCCGAACATGCTGTTTAATATCTCCTTTTTCCCGTTTTCGTCCGTCCTGAATTTTACCAATTCTGATCTGGTCACCCTATTTGAGACTGCCCTCAAATCCGCCGACTTTCACTGACGTCACTGCACACATTTCCATGTGACAATTACTTA
This sequence comes from Xyrauchen texanus, assembly GCF_025860055.1. Taxonomy (NCBI): domain Eukaryota; kingdom Metazoa; phylum Chordata; class Actinopteri; order Cypriniformes; family Catostomidae; genus Xyrauchen; species Xyrauchen texanus. The sequence goes on along the minus strand of NC_068279.1, from coordinate 226,024 downwards.
CTTCAGTCCCTCACTAACCCTCCTGTCATGTTTACTACTGATGGGGTAAACTTAGATACGGGGTTTGGGAAGAGAGTGGTGGTAAATAAGGGATTTGAGAGGTAGATGAAGGTTTGGGAAGGGGGGGGGGGGGTAGATAAGGGGTTTGGGAGGTAGATAGTGGGTAGATAAGGAGTTTGGGAAGAGAGTGGTGGTAGATAAGGGGTTTGGGGGGGTAGATAAGGGGTTTGGGAAGAGTTGGGGTAGATAAGGGGTTTGGGAAGAGAGTGGTGGTAGATAAGGGGTTTGGGGGGTAGATAAGGGGTTTGGGAAGAGAGTGGTGGTAGATAAGGGGTTTGGGGGGTAGATAAGGGGTTTGGGAAGAGTTGGGGTAGATAAGGGGTTTGGGAAGAGAGTGGTGGTAGATAAGGGGTTTGGGGGGTAGATAAGGGGTTTGGGAAGAGTTGGGGTAGATAAGGGGTTTGGGAAGAGAGTGGTGGTAGATAAGGGGTTTGGGGGGTAGATAAGGGGTTTGGGAAGAGTTGGGGTAGATAAGGGGTTTGGGAAGAGGGGGTAGATATGGGGTTTGGGGGGTAGATAAGGGGTTTGGGAAGAGTTGGGGTAGATATGGGGTTTGGGGGGTAGATAAGGGGTTTGGGAAGAGTTGGGGTAGATATGGGGTTTGGGGGTTAGATAAGGTGTTTGGGAAGAGTTGGGGTAGATATGGGGTTTGGGGGGTAGATAAGGGGTTTGGGAAGAGTTGGGGTAGATATGGGGTTTGGGGGGTAGATACAGGGTTTGGGAAGAGTTGGGGTAGATAAGGGGTTTGGGAAGAGGGGGGGTAGATATGGGGTTTGGGGGGTAGATAAGGGTTTGGGGGGCCGAGTAGCTCAGCGAGTAAAGACACTGACTATCACTCCAGCCAGGCATCCTAAGCAACCAAATTGGCCCGGTTGCTAGGGAGGTGCAAACACCATTGTGCCCTTGACCAACAAATGTCCCCTTAGGTTACTCCAAAGGGACTAAACCTTTAAATAACTTATAATAATTAAGTCAATAAAATGTCAGTATATGGCACATAATGCACATTTAGTGTTTGCTGGGATTGCTTTAGTACTAATGAATGTAACAGTAATAAAAAGCATCATGATACAGGGGCAGAGCTTTCCTCACTTAAAGGGATAGTTCACCCAAAAACATGATTATCATTTCCTCACCACACACAAGACAGAATGTTCAGGACTGACCGGATTCACTCTCAATCCATCTGTTTTCATACAATGAACGTGAATGGTGACTGAAGCTGTCAGTCCCGAACATGCTGTTTAATATCTCCTTTTGTGTCCCCTGAAAGAAAACACTAGAATTTGGAACAACATGAAGATGAGTACATATTGACAGAACTTTCATTCTCGGGTGAACTATCCTTTTAATTGGACGTGAGGTCTAGAAATAATGACGCCTTTGTCAAATTTCAACAAAAACAGAAACTGATGGAAACGGCCCAAGACAGTTCATATACTCAAATATTATAAGTCTGGTCTGAGACCCCTGGCACCTATAGACACCCATGTTCATTATAATGTGTGAGTATAGTCCATACAGAGGGTGTAATATGCACCCCTGAGACTGAAATATGTTCATCTTGACAGTCTGTCCCTGTTCAAGCTTGTGTGATTATAAAATTGCTGTTTCGAATATGAACACAGAGTGACTCGACTTGCCAAACAGAAGCTTTGATGATATTCCAAAAAGCTCAAAACATAAACAAAAACACAAATATTGGGCAAAATAGTGCATGTTTAAATAGAGGGAACCCCTGTGGTAAAATGTCAAGCAGTATAATTTAACATAAAAATATGACTATTATGTATTTTGATATATAAAGCGTATATATATATATATATGACTGTAATCACTGAAACACTGATACATGAGCTGATTTTAACTACATAACCCTTCCGTGTGTATATGATATATCTGATCATGTGCAGCAGATATCACAGCATGCTTTTACTTTCCTTTATGTGCATAAACTTTACTGATGTTCTTAGAGTGTTTGAGATATTCCTGTGACTGATCGTTACATTGTGTCTCGTGCCGCTCAACAGATCAAAGGCGTAACATACATGTATTGTGCTGTAGTGACCATACGCTCAACACTAATTACTGACCATATAAATCATTAACAAGACCAATAAATACATTCATATCACATACTCATTCAAATTAACCCATTTCCTGTTTCCCCAGTGGACATGTGCCTGATAACTGATAACTGATAAATGATTATTGAATATCCAGAAACACATTTGTTACTTTGATAATTGAATGATTATTGAATGTAAATGAATAATGTTTGTCTAATACGGCAGACATCTTTGTTCACATCGAGGCACCCAAGGGTGAGATAAATAAAGAACAGGTGCTTTAAATGATCAAGTTTTAAGGATTATAAAATCAACAAAAACAAATGAAACATTTTCTCGTAACTACACTTTTAGAATGATATTAGCAGATGCAACAGCGTCGATGACACCCTGCAGGTTGCTATGGCTGGTTACTAGGGTGTTGCAATGCAACACATTTCTGCCAGATTCACAATCCAAATAACAACTTCAATTTGTTCAATCCTGTTTTACAGTTGGTGAATCCGGATTATTCTACAGAGCATGTACAGATAGTAATAAGCATAATATGCATCCAATCCATGTCCATATAAGGGCTTTTTGCACAGCGCTCTAATCATTTTAGAGATCTTCAGGTAAAGTTAAGCATGCCATTCTCAAAATACATTGAAACGCAATAAACACCTTTTAAATAAGACTAGAATACACATGAATGCAGGCGGGAGTCGGGCTAGCTCAGTGAGTATTGACGCTGACTATCACACCTGGAGTCATGAGTTTGAATCCAGGGCGTGCTGAGTGACACCAGCCAGGTCTCCTTAGCAACCAAATTGGCTTTTTGTTCTCCTAGCAACCAAACGGTTGCTAGGGAGGGTAGAGTCACATGGGGTAACCTCCTCGTGCTCACTATATGTGGTTCTTGCTCTCGGTGGGGCGTGTGGTGAGTTGTGCGTGGATGCCGTGGAGAATAGCGTGAAGCCTCCACATGCGCTACGTCTCCACGGTAACACGCTCAACAAGTCACGTGATAAGATGCGCGGATTGGCGGTCTCAGACGCGGAGGCAACTGAGATTTGTCCTCCGCCACCCGGATTCGGTCACTACGCCACTACGAGCACTTACAGCGCATCGGGAATTGGGTGTTCCAAATTGCACATAACTGGTAATCAGAAGGTTGCTGGTTCGATCCCCACAGCCACCGCCATTGTGTCCTTGAGTAAGACACTTAACTCCAGGTTGCTCCGGGGGATTGTCCCTGTAATAAGTGCACTGTAAGTCCCTTTGGATAAAAGCGTCTGCCAAATGCATAAATATAAATGTAAATGTATTTTTTCCGAATATATTGGGTTTTGGTGCCGTTCACATGCCCTCCCATTTAGTTTATTTGTCAGTCTGATTATCATGTGCCCGTAGAAGGAAACAGCATCACAGAGCAGGTGAACAGACCTGCCCGCGGTGCCCATTTCACTGGCACTTCTTCTCTAGAATGTTCACTTCCACAAGCTGGACTTCAATCTGTGGGACAAACCAAAAAATAACAAAACAAGGGGACCCAACCCATTTGTTTCAATGGTGTGTGTGTTTTACATAAATATTTGAATTCTGAGATATAGTCAAAATATTTGCTCCACCAGAGAGGTGCAGACATGCAGTAGATGTCCATTGTGAAATATTATTTAAGAAACGAGAAAGTGACCCGGTCGGGTCATGTACAGTATAAGCAGATATCAGAGACAGATAGAGAGCTGGACTCTCAAAATGTGTCTCTTTACAGTTAAACAATGGAAACGATTCCTGTGTATTAGGACCATTTGAATGGCAGAGAATAACAATTAATAGATTGGAGACATGGGAACAATTCTTTGTTTGTGAGGGAGGAAAACACAACAGCCGAACAATGGAAGAGGAGTTTCATAAACTTGGAAGGAGAAATTTCATTGTTGTCGAGACTGAAGGAGAAAGAGTCTTGTGACCCGCCCAGTTCAGCTGGAGTCTGGATCTTGTTGTCTTATGAACTCCTAAGATTACTTAAACATGGCCTTGTGTGGGTCTTAAGGGTTGGCATTGGTCTGCATCTTAAGGGGTCTGGTATTATTCTAGGTCTGCCTCTACGGAGATCTGGTTTGGGACTAGATCTCAGGAGGAATAGAATTGGTCTGGATCTTTGGGGGTCTAGTCTCAGTCTGGTTCTGAATCTTAGGAAGACATTGATATGGATCTTGGGGAGTCTGGTATCAGTCTGGTTCTGAATCTTAGGAAGACATTGATATGGATCTTCGGGAGTCTGGTATGTGTCTGGGTCTTAGGTTGGGTGTGTTTAGGTCTGGGTCTTAGGAGGTCTGGTAATGGTCTGGTTCTGGGTTTGGATCTGAGGAGGACACAAACTAGTCTGGATCTTGTCGTCTCTGTCTTATGAACTCCCAAGATTACTTAAACATGGCCTTGGTGTGGGTCTTAAGGGTTGGCATTGGTCTGGATTTTAGGGGGTCTGGTCTGCATCTTAAAGGGTCTGGTATTAGTCTAGGTCTGCCTCTTGGTATGGATCTTGGGGAGTCTACAATTGGTCTGGGTCTGTATCATAGGAATTGTAGTCTAGTTCTGGTCTTATGGGGTCTGGTATCATTCTGGTTCTGAATCTTAGGAAGTCATTGGTATGGATCTTGGGGAGTCTGGTATGTGTCTGGGTCTTAGGTTGGTTGTGTTTAGGTCTGGGTCTTAGGGGTCTGGTATTGGTCTGGTTCTGGGTTTGCATCTCAGGAGGACACAAACTAGTCTGGATCTTTAGTGGTATTAGCCTGGTCATAGGAAGTCTGATCTGGGTCTGGTCTTATGGGGTGTTGCATCAATCTGGTTCTGGATTTTAAGAAGACTAGAATTGGTCTTGATCTTTGGGAGTCTACAATTGGTCTGGGTCTGTATCATAGGAAGTGTAGTCTGGTTCTGGTCTGAGGGGGTCTGGTATCATTCTGATTCTGAATCTTAGGAAGTCTGGAATTGGTCTGGATCTTTGGGAGACTGGTACTGGTTTGGTTCTGTGTCTGGAACTTAGGAGGACACAAACTTGTCTGGATATTTGGGAGTCAGTTATTGGCCTGGATAACAGGAATTCTGATCTGTATCTGGTCTAATGGGGTCTGTTATAGGTCAAGGTCTGGTCTTAGGGGGTCTGGTATCAGTCTGGTTCTGGATCTTAAGACGACTGGCATTGGTCTGGATCTTTGTTAGTCTGGTATTGGTGTAGGTCTGTATCATAGGAAGTGAAGTCTGGTTCTGGTCTTAGGGGGTCTGGTATTGGTCTGGGCCCAGTTTTAGGGGTTTGATCTTGACATTGGATGGTCTGGTTTTGACACTGTTGCCCAGTAGAAATGCATTTGTGACATTTCCTGTGCAGAAGGAAGTTTTCTTTAGAAACAAAGAAAATAACTGTCATTGTTTCCACTGAAAAGATGTTGTTTAGTCATTAGTGTGAATTATCTTGTATCTCTAAAGTGATGAAGGGGGTTATGAAATCAATTCATGTCTTTACGATAACAAAATTATCTTGCATTAGCCAAGAAATGGACTTCTTCATCTACACTATAAGGTCAAAAGTGTATGGACACCAACTTCTAATTAACAGAACTGGTTATTCTAGTGAATTCTGTGTAATTTAGCATGCAATGACATTCTAGACCGTTTGGTGAGGGCCTTTCTCTGTTCCAGCATGACAATACCCCTGTGCACCGATCAAGGTCCATAAAGAAACAGAAAACGGCCCTCATCAAACTTTTACAATAAAAGTAAACATACAAAAACATGTTGCCACAGCATTATGATCTGTCCTCACAGAAATGACTGGAATAGTAAAGCCTGTTAATTAAAAAAAGAGTGTCCAGATAATTTTGGCTGAATACTGTCCTTTAACCATATTTACTAT
>NC_068279.1:207500-215000 GCF_025860055.1 Xyrauchen texanus | reverse complement strand
ACGTGTGCTCACAGCTATCAATAGAGACTAAACGTGTGTGACCCGCTGTGAAGAGCTGGTAAAAGATGCATGACCCATCGTAGAGGCCGGCCAAGACTCTTGCATATGTGCACGTACACACACACAGAACTATATTTATGAGGTTAATGCTTTTGAGTTGCTGTATAGGTGCATTACAAACACACTACACGTGCACGACGCAAATATCAAGGGTGAAAGGTCATCTAGCCCGGACTTGTCTGCTGAGAATAGATCAAAGCAGTTAAGCACAGAAACGACAGGGGATGCAAACACACACACACAACTTGACATTTACATTAATGCTCTTGGCGAACAAATTCGTACGTCACTTAAAGGGACAGTTCACCCAAAAATAATTTATTCAGCCTTTTTTACTATAAACTCTCCATTTTCACTTTCATGATGCATATTGCACCTACCGGGTAGGGAGGAGAATTTATAGTTAAAATATATAGGACTTAAATATTGATCTGTGTCCCACACCTATCATATCACTTCTGAAGGCATGGATTAAACCACTGGGGTCTTGTGGATCACTTTTAGGCTGCCTTTATGTGCTTTTTGGAGCTTTTAAGTTCTAGTCACCATTCACTTGCATTGTATGGAACAACAGAACTGAAATATTCTTCTATAAGAAAGAAAGTCAAACATGAGGATGACATGAGGGTGAGTAAATAATGACAGATTTCTCATTTTGGGGTGAACTGTCCCTTTAAGACAAAGCAAACTCTTAAATTGCTTATCGTTCAGTAGGTCAACATTAAGATGCTGTATTCTGTGAGAGGACATTTACAAAACAGTTTCACAACAGTTCATTGAGTCATTCTCAGGAAGTGGTGCCACCTGTGCCAATATTGTGCATGCACCCCCCGCTCACAAGTGGCACCGTGTCCTGGCGAGTGACCCACACACCCCGTCTTGTGCGTGTTCACTGTTCAGCTGATTACATCTGGACTCATGCATCATACACTAAAGACTGTTCGGTTTGGGGCTTTTATTCAGGTCTGTTGTGAGATCACATGAATTGGGTTTTGTAGAATTTATGGGTGTCAGATCCACTGAACGCTTGAACCAGTGCTTGAATTGGGGGGTCCGCAAGATACTTCTATTTTAGTAGAAATAATAAAGACAAATCTGATTAAACTTGAGTGGGTTGTTCACTGTTAATGCCCAATGGGGGGGGGGGGGGGTACCCTGGGCACTGGCACCACTGGCTAAACTAAAGACCGTTTCCAGTTTGCACTCTTTGAATAAAGCTCCTGTGTTCATCCGTAACCTCCTCTATAGCATCATCACAGCCCGAGACTATTTCACCTAATGAAGGTCCTCAATCAGGTCCTTACCGACCGCTCCTCTATCACTGCTTTCTGAGACGTTCTGGATTAATCCTGTGCCACCGCCGAACCTGACAGTGATGCCATCCAGTGACGTATTCAAGTGCCTTATATGTGCTCCGCTGGTATACATGCCATAGTTGCCCGTTTGGGTCTGCTGCTTTGGCACTCTCTAAATCCAGAATTACTTTGAGTAAAACATTTAAAGAACAACAGTATCATATCTCTCTTCGTTATGTAACACTGGACTGAAAATGTATCTTCAGCCTTCTTCACGTACGCCTGATTTAATAAATGGTATATATTATGCATATTATGATCATATATGTGGTCTACATATATGTGAGATGGCATAAGCTTCAATCCGAGCACTGGTTTGAACTCTCTCTGTATGGGAATATGATGCAAACATTGTTATATAGGAATATATATATATATATATAAGATTACATATGTGCAGTATATAAACGGGGATATATGACACACATACAGACATGAACTCTATCTGTATTTCTACACATTGACTGTATGTTCATGCTGCTGTTGTATTGTTGCATTAATGACACTGAATGTCACACACACACACACATAAAGCTGATGCAGTGATTGACATCTACAGTATTCTCATTTGCATATTCAAATGACTGCATTATGATGACATCAGTGTAAAAGTGACTGCTAAAGATGTAGAGAATGCATTAAATACAATAAACTGTTGCATATCCTTTTAAATCAATTCTCGTTCATTGTTTCAGCTTCTGATTTAGGTTTGAGTTGCAATAACACGTTCATCACTTCACCGGACACGTGTGCGCTGTAATGAAGTTGGCATTGTACACAACTCAAAGATTTCAAATGCATCTTCAGTTTCAGTGTTTGCTTGTAAACGTCTCTTGAATTCAATAGTTTCATGTTCTCGGCAGACAATAATTCACCACAGACACACATTGTGGTCGACACAACCCATGTGCAGCTCTATGGGAACAGACCTGTGACACGTCTATGTGTCACACCCCACCAGTGAGCAGCAGATATATAATATAAATATACATCATCTGAACTTCCTTTGAAGTGTTGCACCTGTGTTCATCTCTCCATGATCCCGCCACAGACAATATTTGAAGGGCAGAAGTCGCCGGTGTTATCAGTGGCCGTGAGGACAGTTTTAATTGTACGTGTGTTTGAGTCTCACATTCCAACAGAAGCTCTGCTCCATCCATCGGAAACACGTCTCGAGGACTAATCTTTCTTATTGACTCGTACTGGGAGACGCAGTCTGGATCTGTGAGGACATAGATCCAGACTGCGGATCTGTTACTCTGTAACATTGTGGCAGGCAAACAGAATATGAAGCTGAAGATGAAGGCTCATAAACACACACACACTCTCTCTCTCTCACACACACACACAAACACACAAACACACACTCACATACTCACACTTGTATCTGGCAGTGGTGGCTCAGTGGTTGAGGCTCAGGGTTACTGTCCAGAAGGTCGGGGGTTCAAGCCCCAGCACCACCAAGATGCCACCATTGTGTCCTTGAGTAGACACTTAACTCCAGGTTGCTCCGGGGATTGTCCCTGTAATAAGTGCACTGTATAATACATTGGTACTCAGAAGGTTGCTGGTTCGATCCCCACAGTCACCACCATTGTGTCCTTGAGTAAGACACTTAACTCCAGGTTGCTCCGGGGGGATTGTCCCTGTAATAAGTGCTCTGTATAATACATTGGTACTCAGAAGGTTGCTGGTTCGATCCCCACAGTCACCACCATTGTGTCCTTGAGTAAGACACTTAACTCCAGGTTGCTCCGGGGGGATTGTCCCTGTAATAAGTGCTCTGTAAGTCACTTTGGATAAAACCTTCTGCCAAATGCATAAATGTAAATGTTGTATCTGCATCATGTATTCAGTTGTCCTGCAGGTCTCTATAATACAGTAAACAGAGAATTGGGGGAAAGTTTGTATTTGCTCCACAGGATAAAGATGAGGTAAATGGCACCATCTGGTGGAAATATAAAATGTAAATTTTGAAGCCAGGACTCCAGAATGAAAGAATAATATCATAGAAATCATGATTTTATGCTTTAATGGCACTGAGATCAAATATTGGGTTCAATGGGGACAATTACAGTGTGTTATAGTGGGCAGTGGTGGCTCAGTGGTTGAGGCTCAGGGTTACTGACCAGAAGGTCGGGGGTTCAAGCCCCAGCACCACCAAGATGCCACTGTTAGGCCCTTGAGTAAGACACTTAACTCCAGGTTGCTCCGGGGGATTGTCCCTGTAATAAAAATGCACTGTAAGTCGCTTTGGATAAAAGATCTGCCAAATGCATTAAAAAAAAAATGTAAAAAATGTTATAGATGTATTATAGATGTTTTATAGGAACTGAGATTGAAATATCAAAATACCCCCAAAAAATGTATACCGTTGGTGTTAACAGCCAAAATGATAGACAACACAAAAATGTCAAAAAGGTTGCACAAGGGTTAAGACAACATGACTTTTCCAATAATGAGTGGTGGTGTAGTGGGCTAAAGCATTTCATGAGGTCTTTTGGAAGTTAGGTTCTTTAGCCGTTCCCCTGTCGCTTCACTCTCACATTGTTGTCTACAATAGGACACTCATTCAGAAGCCCTTTAAATCAGAATCTGACATATTTTGGATCTGCACCAGGTTTGGAGGTCTTCTAAGACATCTCTCACGTCTCCTGGGATCTTCTTTCTCTCTCCTCCAAACTGAGGTCACAGTCCAATCAAAAGATGTTTTGTCATGAGCAGGACAGCAAAGACGGCGAGGACTTCAGAGCACAAAAGCTTGTGGTGAAACAGTGAAGCCCTTATCACGCTCCTGACGTCGTGGGTAAAGAGTGTATGGGTAGCATTCGGGCAGGATATATGAAGGACAAGTAATATATGTAAAGGTGCATCAGGTTCGACCCTTGTGTTTGATCATGTGAGCGAGTCCATGTCAAATTCCAGCTTCTCATGTGTGACATAGTGAACAGCCCCCCTCAAACAAAGATGGCCATTCTCTCCCATTAGAAAACCAAAAGATGCCCTCAATCTGATAGGAGAGGTACACCGACTAAACCAAGCATATCAAGCTCTAGTCTACAATGAACTCATACCCTAACCCCGATCATGCCAATAACCTTTAATACGCTTCTCTCGTCTAGTTACAAACTCCAGTGTTTTTGTCTTCTGTGCTGCACAAACATTATTTTCTTATTAATGGTTCGGTTTAGGATTGGGTCAGAGCTAAAACTTAGGAAACATCATTCTAACATTGTTCATTTGTTTTTCTCTAAAAGCCATCTCATTCGATCTTATTAAAACAACTTAATAACTACTGTTATAACAACATAATAACGACTGTTATAACAACTTAACTACTGTTATAATGCCTAATAACTACTGTTATAACAACTTAACTACTGTTATAACGCCTAATAACTACTGTTATAATGCCTAATAACTACTGTTATAACAACTTAATAACTACTGTTATAATGCCTAATAGCCACTTTTATAACAACTTAATAACTACTGTTATAACGCCTAATAACTTCTGTTATAATGCCTAATAACTACTGTTATAATGCGTAATAACTACTGTTATAACAACTAATAACTACTGTTATAACGCCTAATAACTTCTGTTATAATGCCTAATAACTACTGTTATAATGCGTAATAACTACTGTTATAACAACTTAATAACTACTGTTATAACAGCTTAGTAACTACAGTTATAACGCCTAATAACTACTGTTATAATGCCTAATAACTACTGTTATAATGCCTAATAACTACTGTTATAACAACTTAATAACTACTGTTATAATGCCTAATAAAATGGGGGTAAATGGGCTGCACAGTAAACTAACAGCATATGAATGGGTTACTTCTGTAGATGTAACAGCATATTAAGCTGGGATACACTCATTTTCTCATTTCATTTGTTATTTTCTCACGGCCATTTGCAGTGAAATTTAAAGCTGAAATACATGAAACAATCAAGGCCGACGTGCTGTTCTAATATTTCCCAGGTCACACTGTCCCTCATCACGGTCACCGTGAACTGACACATTAAAGGAAACAACTCCCAGAGAAAATGTTCACACTGGCAAGTAGAAACGCATTTGGAAGAGTGACAAAAACATGAAAAAAAGATCTCAACCACATGATCACAAAACACGTCCTCCCGTATAGTGATGTCCAACAGCACAAGCTGTCGCAGAATGTGTATTATTAACTGATCTATTGGCAATTAAATGAGAATAAATGAGCTGCTGATTATTGGCCATATTTGGGCATATTTCATTCAAAGAGTATTAAAGAAACAGAGCTCATTATATAGACAATAAAGAAGTGAACACAAGCAGCTAAACATCTCCTTCCTCCTCTCCAGATATGAGATATTGTCCTCTTCCCAGGATGTGACACGCACCTCAGACGACTGTTCTCCAATCAAACTTCCTTCTGCACAAGAGTGTTTGGCAACCAGAGTGGCCCGGGGCAGGTTTGGCTAATTTTACGCATGTTCTTTTAGACCTGCCTTTGTATCCAAACATGCAATATATCCAAGAACGGCCCTTAGAAGTGCAACACACAGGGTTGGTTCCAAAACATACACTGTGTCTCATCTGGCTCACAAGTTCCCCATGTAGCGATTCAGCAGATCGTGAACACAAATTTGGGCACTAGCAAGAGCCTCGATCCTTTATATGGCATTGCTGGCATAAGGGCATTGCTGGCATAAGGGCATTGCTGGCATAATGACAGTGGGAGAGAGAGAGACAAAAAAAACACTTACTCCTCGGTTCTCTGATATGCCGTAGCTTGGTCCTCGGCCACTCCTCCACCCTCTAATGGACGACAGCCGCACCTCCCGGGATGGATCGGAGGCAGTCCTCCGGCCCCTAGCGGACGGAACGCCCCGCCGCATTCTTGTGGATGGAAGGGGTCTCCCCACGCCGTGGCAGCGGTCCTCCCACTCCAGGCGGTCGGCCAGGAAACCCTCAGGGGTTTCAGACCCTGCCACTTTTCAGTGGCTGGTAGGCGTCTCCTCCTACGCTGGCAGCGGCTCTCACCACTCCAGGTGGTCGGTTAGGAGCCCCTCCTCCACTCACGGTCGGCGGCCGCTCTCAGACGGTCGGGCTCCTTCGTCTCCCGGTGAATGGCCCGCGGCTGCTCCGTTGGGGTGGATACTAGTGGCGAGGACTCTACTACAGAGCGTCCCTAACCCTTCCCGGGTTTCGCCACCAGTGTGCCAAAGAGGCGAGAACCGGCTTGACAATATAAATAATAGTTTAATATGAAACATAACCAAAAAGACAAACACAGGTGTCGGACAGCTGTCTGTAACTCTCTCTCTCTCTCCCGCACTGCCGTCGGCCTTTATCCCTCTCGAGGGCTAATTAGGCTGATTAGGGGCGGGTGTACGGAATCACGACTCGCCCTCCGCCCTGCCACACTCGCCTTTGCCATATACAAAGTCAGAATTGCAAGACATGTTGACTTCAGTCAAACTGCGACTATATTTCTAGCAATTAGAAGCTTATATCTGCTGGAAATAGTCACAACCGCAAGATATAAACTCGCATTTGTGCCTGTATATATTTCTATATGGAAATAAATCTTAAATAAAGTCTCAAGAGTGAGATAAACAGTCAAAATGACCTTTTACTCCCAACATTCCTGGCGGGATTTGCCTTTGAAAAAATCCTCATCCTCCCTGTAATGAAGTCCAATGGCACTAGTTACAATTGTTGTTACAAATGTACAAGTTTTGTATCTTAAGATGACTAAAGTGGGAGTTTGAATTTCCCAAATACCACAGAGACTGACACAATAAACTAGAATCACATAATGTAATCATGGCTGATAGTGTTTCGGTTTACTCCCTAAACAGTGTGCTTACTGAACTATAGGGGGCATACGGCTCCCCTTGTTGTACTACCTACTAATGCGGAAATGGAGCCTCAACACAGGTTGCAGCCCCCCTTGAACACTGCAGGCTCCCTGGGACTGTTTACATCGTGCTGTTTGGGTTGTTTAACAGAAATGAGTTCATAATGGAACATAAACACGGTCGGTCTGTTTTGTTTGGGCACCAGAGTGATTTTCATACTGACAG